>NC_142782.1:13812794-13965294 GCF_988280905.1 Pimephales promelas | reverse complement strand
CTCCCACTAATAAATATTTATTAATTACAATAGCAACAGCAAATAAGTGTCTACGGCTATGATGTTACAAAAGCCTATTGAATATTTTAAATTGGAAAAATATTTAATTACAACTTCATTTTCATTTTTTTTACTGTGAAATTTCTGGGGATGATATACACCACCAATGAATCACTGAAGAGATGAGATTTCAGTTGTCTTTGGAATGCTGACAGAGATTCTGCATTCCGGGTGAGGGTGGAAAGATCGTTCCACAAGCACGGAACCGTGAATGTGAATGATCTGGAGAGTGATTTTGTGGCTCTTTGCGATGGTACTACGAGCCGTCGTTCATTGACCGATCGTAGGCTTCAGTTAGGGATGTAGACTTGTTGAAGCGAGTGAAAGTAGGACGGAGCTGAGTCTGAATCTGTAAGCAAGCGTCGTCAATGCCTTGAACTTGATGCGATAAGCGAGTGGCAGCCAGTGCAGAGAAATGAACAGAGGAGTGACGTGGGCCCTCTTGGGCTCATTGAAGACAAGACGAGCTGCAGCATTCTGGATCATTTGAAGAGGTTTAGTTGCACATGATGGAAGTCCAGCCAGAAGAATATTGCAGTAATCAACCTAGACGAGAAGTTGTGTTGCCTGCTCATTTAAGAAAGGCCTGATCTTCCTTATGTTGTGCATAGCAAACCTGCATGATCGAGCTATCTTTGTAATGTGGTCTGTGAAGGTCAGCTGGTCATCAAATGTTACTCCAAGATTTCTAACCGACCTTGGTGGGCTGATTAAGGCTGAATCTATCTGGATAGTGAAGTCGTGTTGTAGAGACGGACTAGCAGGGAGGATGAGAAGCTCGGTCTTTGCAAGTGTAATATACCAATTCCTGCATTTGTTTTATTTAGTTAGTCTTTACATGCTTGCCGGTTCCTGCCTCTAACAACGAACTGCATTACATGTGCATTTCACATCAACCTCACTTCTCAAAGAAATTTTTGTTCAAAGAATTCAGTCTCTAAACTTTTCCTTTCCAAAAACCTACTCTGCTCTCATTGGTCAGAGGGTTCAGTCTGTTGTGATGGGTCTACTGCTTACAGCACTTGTCGGAAACTAAAGACCCATTACCAGATCTGAATTTCAGCACCGAATGCACTTATATACACAGTGATACAAACAGTAACAATGGCATCAGTTTTACCACACCAGATTGAGCTTGAGTCCTCTACGTTTTGCAAAGTGGATTTTCTTTAAAAGTACAGAAAAAAGCATATTTCCAACCTGTCGAATACACAATCAAAACTCCTCGAGGCCTCAGTTTCAACGCCAGTGTTTGAGGGTAGAAAGTAGATGTTGTTTGCAAGCAGCCAATGAAGACCATAGGCTGGCATTAGTCAAATTATGCAAACTTGCATAGGGTTTGTAACATGAAATGAGAATGGATTTTCTAAGATCTCGTTTCAGCAGTTCAGAATACTCTCTTTTGTTTCATAACTTTCTTTGTTATGCACTATGATATTGAAAATTTGCAGACCTTTAACATTCACAAATTGCTATATTACACACTACTGTACATGAAAGGTAATATTTAAAAAAAAGTAGACGGGCCCAGTTTCACTCTATTTGGACTCAAATATGTTATTTGTTGTTTTTCTTATGTCACACTTGTCTTCTCCTCATAGAACCTTGCTTTTTATCAACCACTTACCCTTAAACATCACTCTCCCACTAATAAAAAAAAAAAAAAAAACATCACTCTCCCATTCTCTTGGTTTCAGTACACCTCTTGTGGTCTAAGAGACCTGTCTAAAATATCAGATCAGTGGATTATCTCTTCTAACCAGCGTGATGTTATTGCCCTCCACGTACTGTGTTTAATCCCATTGGCATTCTTCTCAATCCCTTCCACAATGCTTCACGTCCTCCTGTCTACACCAAGGAGCCTTTGCCGAAATACCAGATTAGTCAAAGATAAAGCACCTCATCACCTCCCCTGTTTTATCTGAGGTGTGTTGCATGTGTCTGGCTTCACCCTGAGGTTAAACTGGATTTGGTGCACTTGACTCCACTCAAGTCTAGATCTTAGAGATTTGGGGTTGTGGATACCTCTACATGTTTATTTTTTCAACCTTTTTGGATGAATGCGCTCTGGCTGCCTCTGACCAATTTCAGACTTAACTGCTGATATTTGGGAAAAGAAGGAGGCTAAAAAATTTATCCTTTTATTTTTTTTCTGGTTTCATAATGTTGCGTTGGCTTCATAAAATGTGAAACAACCGAGACTGCATGGGAATAACATTTGAATAACAAGTTAATTCACTTGGTTGCAGTTAGTCATTGGAGTTTATAACAAAGACGGTGATGACACCATTTACGTTAGGCTACTTTATATTATATTATAACATATTTTTCTTGAAATGTATTTGTTGCTTGCAGAAAAAAAAGTCAAAACACGCAAGCACAAAGATTCACAAAGCCTTATCTGGTTGAATAGTAGCAATGCTGATGTCTTTACCTTGGCAACATCATAATGCATTAGGTTTAATGTCACGTTGAAAATTAACAATATAAAACCGATTCTTAATGCAACAGACTCTTTAAATAGGAGTTTATTGCTGTTTATGTGCCTCTAACACCCAGACTGATTCTCTAACAATTCCATTGTATTATATTTTCATTTTTGCATTTAAACAGACATTGTTCTCTTACAAGGGGTTCTCTCGCACTGCGTAAGTTAGTTTTTTAAAAGAAGATTAATCTTTAGATATTGAAGCCATAAAATTATCCTTTATTTTTTCATTCATTGTCAAAGTAGTGCAGCAGCTAGCAGACCTAGCAGAGCCTAACGTGACATCAGGTCCAATGAAGGGTGCTTGCACCTTCACAGCGTCATAGCCCACCAGTATGGGCGGGAATTAGCATATATAAGCAGGGCTCGGAGGCTGTTTTTTCTCTACAGCGAAGCTCTTCGCATCGCTGGATCTGAGAGAAGCCGTGTCGCCCTCTGAGGAAGCGAAAAGCCAGCCTAGGACAGTGCTGAAGAAGCCAGTCACCACCACCTTCAGCCATCCACGTTATCTGGCGATGTATCTTTTTAAGCTCTGTTGTGTTCACCGCTCCGACACCACCACCACCTCTATCTAAAAGAGTAGCAAGACGTCTTTTTAAAGATGCCCCACACTTCCTGCGGCTCTTGCAGAGCCCCGCTCCGTGTCGGAGACCACCATGTGATCTGCGCTCTCTGCCTGGGACAGGAAAACGCAGTGCTCGTCCTCTCCTCTGGAGGCTGGAGATCTGCGAAAAACTGCCGAAGAAAAAGCGCCACTCCCAAAGGCCTCCTCTTATAGGCCGTTGACCGCCAAGTGGTCAAGTGGTCGCTGCCCCCAGAGCCTGTGCCTAACCATAGACACTATGAGAAGTGGACAGAGCGATCTCATTGGAACACCATTGAGACAAGTGAAGTCAGTTTTTGGCGATTTTTAGCACTTCCGTCCCTGACGCGCAGACTCAAACAGAGCTTGACGACGTAGATGTGACGAGAGCCACCCGTCTGTCTTCTAGTGGCTGTGGCATGAGAAATCTGAATCATTCCCTTCCGAAACATGCAGAAGCGGAGAGTGTGAGTAGGAGCTGTCCATGAGCTAGGAGCAGGAGAAACTTTTGCTAGGTATTCTGAATAATTATTTTGTCATTTTGCCTCCACGTTTCCCCGATTAACTAAAAGGTAATGGAGCATTTTATACATTGTTTATTTAGAAATAAATAAAGGACAAATGGGGTCTTCAAACGCCAAAAGGATGAACCCTCCGCGACAGTTGTCCAAATGAATCTAAAGTCATCCTCAAATCTAGGCATGGCTATGTCCCGAAGGTGATTGGCACTCCCTTCAGAGTGCAGGTCATTTCGCTGTTGGCTCTGCCAGCATCCAATAGTGAGAGCAATACTAACCTCCTCTGCCCTGTCAGAGCACTGAAGGTTTACATTGCACATGGCGCACACAGCATTGACAAAGAGTCTGTGTAGCGTTAGCTAACTTAGGCAATATGGGAGAACCTCTCGTAAGAGAACCTAACGTAAATTCGGTTCTCTCTAGAAGAGGGAATGGATATTGCGTAACCTGCTATGCTCGCACCATGAGCGACTTTCGCTTCAGGTGATTAAAACTAGAAAAAGAGGCGCGAGTGCCCCTTCATTGGATGTGACGTCACGTTGGGCTCAGTGGTAGCCTGCTGCAGTTCCCACAGGGCAGCCTATGAGCATGCTAGACAGCCTGCTCTTGGTCTGCTAGCTGCTGCACTACGTTTACAATGTTGTAATTTTTTGGCCTCATTATCTTAAAAAAAATCAATCTTTCCTGTAGCGCAAGCTTCTAGAGAGAACTGAGGTTATGTTAGGTAACCGAAACGTTATCTATATTTTCTAGTTAAATGCTAAAGCTGAAAAACAGTGAAACCAGCCTCATTAGTCTTACTAACAGAGATGAAATTCCATGCTGATGTGAGATGACACAATTTTGCAAATATCATATTGTGCCTAGCCCACCTTTGATATCTGTATTACTTTCATGAAGGGAAAATAGGCCATTTCAATGATTTGTTCTTTTATAATGCCAGGACGATTTCTCATTTAATAGCGCAGAGAGAATCTCACAAGAGCTTCTCTTATCATTTACGTTTCAACCACACCGACCTTGAGTCATGACTCTTCGTGATGTTTTGAAATGCTTATCAGTGTTTTACATTATGAATCTTGAATGACCTTGTCATAAAAAACATAAAATGCTTGATACTTTCTAGAGTTTTGTGAAGAGTTTGATGAAGGGAAATCAGGCTTCTCTTTATCTAATTTTAGTCATGTTATTTCTTGACAGTACGGCAGTTTCCGTTTGTGATTAGGAAATCAAAGAATTAGTTTAACACATATTTTTGATCAGAGCCCCTTTTTTCTGAGCAGTTTATTTGACATTAGAGCATTGTATCACACTTGCACATCACATGTATTAAATACATCATTACAGGCTGTCAAATTGATCTGAGCTGTTTTCAGTTAATTTTATAGTAGGCAGATTTAATTAACCTTACCCTCCCTTTGGGTTCCCTTAATCCCAGGCTTTGTTTGATCTTTTTTTCACATTGACAATCATGGATAAATGCAATTAAAATTAACATTTAATTCTCCTGTTTCGGCGCTCATTCACGTGAGTGGCAATCACGCAGTGTGAATGAGCAAAGACACAATCTGAGAGAATCGCCGACGAATCGCCGACGCCCTTGAGATATTTGGCATGCTTAATATCTGGACCTGTCGGTGATTCAAAATCCTGCTGTGTGAAAAGTTTTCTGACTGAAAACTACATTGGCGATTACCGACAGCCAATTAGAAAGCAGGATACAGAGCAGTTGAGGGAGTTCGTTGAAGAGTTCTAGATCACATTTTAACATGACATTCTTTCAAAAAAAGGCTTCTTCTCTGTCTATTTGGAACCTAGAAATTGAAGAAAAAGTTGTAGAAATTTAGCATGAGCACCAGTGTCTGACATTTAATCTGAGCTGTACCACAACTGGGAAAAAGAAAAAGTCTCACGTGTCGTGAGAACTCCGGTCTTGCACGTGTGATATTGATTTGTTTCCTTGTCACATCTGCCTGTGTTTGTTGTGAAACGTTTGTAGATCCATCGTGCATTGTGAACACGGCAGCGACTGAATGCTGGCCAAGATAGTCATGCAGTGTGAAAAGAACAGCGACCCGACTACTTTGAAAATCGTGCTGTCTGAACTTGGCATTAGGGAAAAGTAGAAACAGGTGTCAAAGCAAATCAGCGCTAGCGTGTGTGCGTGCGTGTGTGTGTCAAAAGGGAAGAAAAACCTGACCCATGACAATCTGACTCTTTTGCAACTCCAGGCATTCCGTGTACTAAATTGATTGGTTGATCTTAGCCGGGTCAGAGTTGGTGGCTCTGCATCAAGGTGTTGTTCTTGCCCATAGAAGTTGCGTAGGTCTAAGGTTGAACCTCAAGAAAAGTGTCATGTCTCCAAGTCAGAAAATCCAGGGTATAAATAAAATACAAATATGGGAGCAGGCATCCTGTCGAGGCCGGGCTGAGGCCTGTTATGGTCAAATAAGGTACACATGGCTCGTTGTGTGTAAAGCCTGGCAAGGTCAGATGAGGTTTCAAGTGAACAACAATCATGAGCTAAAGCCAGTGAGCCCCCGGAGTGAACTTTGTGTTGGCTTTTTAAGTTCCAAAGAGGCATGCAATTCTCAAGCAGAAAAGTTTCTTTGTAAAACAGACTAATTGGCATGATCAGAGTAAGCTGGATGTGTGTCCATTTATACTCTAACGATTATAACAAACACACATTGGATTCTATAAGAAGGTGATGTCCACAATGTGTGAGCCATTAAACAAGGAATATTTTGATAGGTGACACCACCTAGATGGGGCTACATCGTAGTTATATCATCAGGCATACATAACACTATACAATATAAAAAGACTTGTCAGATTTGTCAATTAATTAGTGTAGTGGAGATAATTTCATTTCTATTGGACTGCATGTCTGTTTCTTGTTGCCTGTACTGTTCTCTCATTGAGATTAATCAATGTCTCAAGTGTATTTAAAGTGTATGTGTGGAGGGCAAGTGTGATCATTTACAGTGGGTCATCATGAAGACATCCCGGTGTCATCCTGGTTGAGGATATTAAGTATATATATCAAGAGGACCTCTTAGCAGGGTTAGCCCCTGCTACCCTTAATGTATATGTGGTCACTATTTCCACTAGCCACTTACCTTTTGTTTAGAGCTTCTGTCGGGCGTCACCCCTTGGTGTCTCCATTTTTTCTCCATGCATGGTCCCATAGGCTGAGGCCTATATGCAGACAGTTCCTTCTTAGGATGTTTCTGTGGTCATGGAAGCTTTATTATATGCTCCATTGCTATCCAGATACTATCAAAAAAAAATATATAATAATATACATATTCCTGTCAATATATATATATATATATATATATATATATATATATATATATATATATTCCTGTCAGATTTTGTGGCGGTGTGGAAACTTATGCTTAACATTTCTTATTGGGTCCTGAAAGGGAACATTAATATTTGTGCAAACAGGCTAGTCTGCACACATTCATACGATTTTAAAGTCTGGACATGGACAACATCCGGATCACAGGTCTTTCTCGGGTTGATCAACAATTTTCTGTGCTAGTGTTTCACAGCCTTGATTGTCAGACATCTTTCCATAGTGTGGCGGTGTTGGTATTGACGTTCCCATAGCATCAATGCCATGACAAAAGGGAACGCCTCAGGTTATGCTTGTAACCAGGTTCCCTGAGACGGGAACAAGACGCTGCTTCCTTCAGAAATCATCATGTGACAATAGTTGTTTCCATCCAAAGTTGCGAATTTATCTTATGCGCAATGTTGGAATTTTGCATAAAACATTTGCGAATAAAGCACTTCCATTTCCATCCAGTGGGGAGAAGAGAGCAAAATTGTAACTTCCTGATAAATTGGCGATTCAAATTGGCAAAAAAGTAGAATGCAGTAGGAGAAGCCACTGTGGGTTTTTTTTTTTCATAAATAATAAATTACTTGTGCCTCAGAGTGCACAGACAATGCTGTGCTTTGCATCAAAAATGGTCACCTGGTTAGTCCTGTTATGCTGTCCCATTACACTGTCACAGACTTTTTTGCGCATTAAGGAATTTATTCTAAAAATGTGTTTCCATCGTAGTTTATGAACGTTTTCTTATCGGAAGTTTTTTTTTTATTATTATTATTTGGTGATATCCCACAATATGCATAAAAATAGGTGGATGGAAACATGGCTGCGGAAGACTGAAGTAATGGCTGGTGAAAATAAATAAATTAAATAAAACATTATGTAATAGTATTACACAATATTTAAAATGTTTCTGTATTTTTGATCAAATACATGCACCATTGGTGTGCATATATATCTTTTTTCCCTGAAATTGGAAATTGTATCTCTCCAATTTCATTATACTTTGTATTAATATTATATATATATATCTTATGTCTTAATGTCAGTGGATGCTGCTACAGTAATGTATCAACCAAACACTGCAGGTGAGACCGCTACCCTTTTCATTGAATGAGAATGAACACGCAGACTTGCAACTCTTTAAGCGATTCAAGTCAAATTTCCACACTTTGTTGAATTAACAATGAAAAAGACATGCCATACAATGCTGTGGCATTTTACATACACGTCCACATTTCTGTGGATTATTTAATAGGCTGACATTTTGCAAAAGGTCTTGGCCTTTATGGACTGAGTCCTTTCCTCCAATGTCAATTTTTCAGCTGTTAAAATCCAGCCACCAGGAAGAGAGGCCAAAGGGCATGCCAGAAGAGGATGACTTATCAGCCAGATAAATTGATTCACATTTGGTTGGTCCTTCTGTGTGCCTCTCTTCACCTGACCCCTTAAGGCCTAATCAATCGATCCTCACTAGGGAGGCACAATCTGCCAAATGCTTGGGTCCTCAAATACCTGACTCTGAACACCCCAGAAGATCAAAGTTTGGCTGGTAAGCATGGCCCAGTTTGCCCCTGCTGGTAGATGCTGTAACCCCAGTCAAGCAACTACAATTGAGGCTTTGTCTACATTAATATACACTACATTAACATTTGTCTACATTAGTTTAAAAACAGTAGCATTTTCAAGTGTTTTCCAAAAGTCTAAAATTATCGTACTACATGTGCAAGACAAAAATGCTGTCTCAGATGAGATGTCCCTCAAGTGGAGTCAGAAATATCATAATTACAAGTTCCGAGCACACAAAGGACCAAACAAAATCATTTATAAGTGGGAAACTCGGAAACATAGATGATACACGAGTTGCTGACCAGTAACGGAGCGCAGTAGGTAAACAAGTCTAGGCTACTAGTGAGTCTCTGTAAGAGTCTTCGTACTGAGTCTGCCGAGGATTTCGAGATCGGCCATAATGTCAGAGATTTGGCTTTTGCGTTCTAAATTTGTCATTCATTATGTTTACTGTGGCGAGCAGGACGAGGCTAGGGCCGCGGGAGAACGGTGTGAAGCCGGTGGCGTGATTACTGATGAGCGACACTTGTGAGACGCACCGGTCTCGTATCTCTCATTGAGGAGAGGGAATATTTTTTAGCACTGTTAAAACGCACATCAACCGATCACTTGTTTAGCGTTCATGTCAACACTACATTCAGATTCACCAATCGGAATGAATTCAGTTAGATTGAAACAAAAGGTGTGCATGTAAACAATGAATGGCAACTGCAGAAAGCAAAAGCTGAATCCAGAACATTTTATACTATCTCAATGTCTGGACATGTATAGAAATAAGAGGGTGAATGATAACCCAAGTGTTATTTTCGGCGGCCTGTTTTAATTTTATTTTTCGACTAGTCTTTGTGTCAAGCTGTCATTTTAGTCTTTATTAGTTTTAGTTACGTTCATACTCTTTTTAGTCTAGTCTAGTTTTAGTCGACGAAAACTGATGATATTTTAGTTTAGTTTTAGTCTACGAAAATTCATGACATTTTAGTCTAGGTTTATTCGGCGAAAGTCAAGTCAAGTTTTAGTCAATGAAAATTTTATTTTAGTCTCTTTTTAATAATGTAATTATATTTAACCCAGTCAATATAGTATAAGTAGCCTACCTAGTGGTAAAGACTAAACCAAAATTTTATTTTAGCCAAACCCATTCCATTTTCTTTGTGCCCTTTAATGTGCATCCCACAAATCTCCATCAACCGCTATCAATATGGGCCAACATTTCTAAAAAAAAAAATGCTTTCAACACCTTGTTGAATCAATGCCACGTAGAATTAAGGCAGTTCTGAAGGCGAAAGGAGATCGAACACAGTATTACTATGGTGTTCTTAATAATCCCTTAGGTGAGTGTTTATCGTATACAGTATATATCCATCATATTATAAATATGTAAATATATATAAATCATAAATATATATATGAAGAGTTCAGATGCAAAAGGCTCTAAGTGCCATTTGAAATTTTCTTCTAGAATGATCATTTTTATCAAGCTTGTATATTTAATTTCAGTGATTTCACTTAAATGGCAATGATAATTACCTATTAATTGTTATTTAAGTGAAATTACTGAAATTAAATATACAAGTTTGATAAAAATCATCATTAAAGATGAAAATTTCAAATGGCATTTAAAGGCTTTTGCATCTGAACTCTTCATATATATATATATATATATATATATATATATATATATATATACATCATATGTAAGTGATGACAATGAGATACAGGTATTTAGGTTTATTAATCTCAATAGAAACTACATTTAGAGTAACAATTTGAGTGCATTTTTTTCTTTTCTTTTTTTGTTTAACTTGTGAATAGCAGTAGATCATTGTTTGATTTTTGTTTTAATTGCAGAAAGTAAAACCAGATCACAGAGTTTCACTGGAAGCAAGAATATGTTTTTTTTTTTTCTATTTAGAGAGTCACAAGATTAATAATGCAAATTTACCTATTTGATTAGTGACCTGGAAATAGTGCTGAATCAGTGTTGTCATTTACATTTTTAAATCCCAGATTTCGATGTGGTCTCAACCTGTGTATATTGATCTGCTTTGTACCCCATGGTATATATTTTAATAATGACTAATTATTTAGATTATTGTGCTCGTTTTATCAGATGATTCTGTCATTCATAAAATATTGACTTTGAGAGGAGCACATTATGCTGGAGAAATGATGAGACCTCATTTGATACACATTACTCACTCCCTCTTTCTTGATCGGACCTGTCCTCTGTTCCTCTTACTTGCTCTCTTTGTCTCTTTTGTCTTCTTTGGTGCTTGCTAAGTTGCTACATAATCCAAACACGTTCCAAAGAGATCATTTTCTCTGGCATTAGTCACAACAAAGAAAATGAGATACTGAGATATTTTAGGTTGGCCTATATGTGTCTTTCACCTTTCTTCTTTCTACAGTATCATTAAAGCAAAGGAAGGCACACATCATCAAAATAACAGCTGAACTGAAAGGGTTTCTTGAGAGAAAGGACCTTTATACATGAGTTATTTATGAACCCTTTAAGACAATTCTCATGACGACAAGGACGGAATTGAGATAATGAGTTTAGCCGCTGGCTCCTTTTTATCATATCAACGCCTGTAAAACGCAAAAGACTATTTGCATATGAATGAGCTGATTCATAAAACTCACTGTTGCATGCATTGTTTGCACAGAGATGTTTAATCCATCGCAAAGTTGTATATTAAGTCCAAATATTGGTCATCCACTTGATCGAGATAATTTATTTTACAATAAGCAATAAGGACTTAAAGGACAATTTCGCTGCCCTTCACTGTTTCTAGTCAGAATAGGAGTATTTGTGGTTGGTCAAGGCTGAACATCAGAGAGAGGACATAATGGTAATAGTAAGTCTTTCTGTAGAAAACTCAAAAAAATATTTGCTCTCTAAAACAATTGTCATGCCCAACATGTTGAAGATTAGCAGCAAAACATGTTGAATATTAGCAAAGATTAGCTCAGCAAATTGTTTCCACCCAAAAGCAGTTTAGAGTACTGAGGCATCTCATCGATTGACTTCCCTTCACACTAAGCAGCCTCTGGTTTCCCTGTTGTTAATTACGCCTTTTTTAAGAATTCTACATTCTTTTTAGGTTGGTTGTAGTTGGCTGCGCTCCTATAGACGAATCCGGCGAAACTACCGGAAGAAAGCGGGCGCCATTACTGAGCTGTTGCTGGGTAGCGTTGCGCCATTGCCTCCTATTGTTTTAGTTTCAACTTGCGTCCACCGGAATAAACAGGACGCGATTTACGACTGTCACTAACGTTACAACGTTACCCCTTGTATATTGTCGAGTGGGTAAACAGTTTCCATCATAAATTGTTTCAATGGTGGCAGTAAAATTTCAATTTTGAAGAGAAAACATTGTAAATACCCCAGGTCGACTGCCCCTGTCTGGTGCCGTATGGTTTACAAAGATTTCCTGGGCGAGTACAAGACGCGGACATTCGCGTATAATAACAATTATTTAATGACATAAGTAAAAAATATATAATAAATATGTGATATAGTGATCAGCAAAATCTCCTCTCTTGCTATTTTTTCTATTCAATTAACATGCTATGATCATTAAATGGCTTTCCTGAGCTAAATTTAACGTTATGTGACATAATTGTTCTCCTGCTGTTATATTGACCTCTTTCCATGGTTTAAAAACACTAATTGGTCGATATTATGTATACTTTCTTGCTGTAACGTTAGCTTACCCTTGCCCGTTGCAATGTGAAAATGAGATAAATAATGGAAACAAATGAAAAACATGAATTTGTTATTTGATTTCATTCATTTATTTATTGTTGCCAAATGGACAGATCTTTTTATAGTTTCCTCGTTAGCAAACGTTAGCCCAGCTAGCTTGCCAAGCTATTTTCATGAATAATCTGTAAGATCGTTTGTACCTTCATCTGTGATTGGAGGCCGCTGTCTAACTTCATCAACCTAACAAGTCATTCTGCCTGGCTGTAGCTGTCATCGAGGGTGCGTTCGCGTTATCACCGAGGTTTGTTTACATACCGGTGCATATGTCTATGGAGGTGTAACAGCTCAGCTCAGTAATGGCGGCGCCACAAGATGGCAGCCTACACAGAACGCTCATTGGATTCGTCTATGTTCTTGAGTCGAGAGAAAATTCAGACACTGTCTGATCTTATTGGGCCTAATTTATCAATCTAACGTGGAAACGTGAGCAGATGGGATTCACAAAACATTTGTATGTCGCCAATCCCATTGAACGAATGTTAGTGTGATATATGTGGTGGCTGAAAACAATCGTCATTTAAATATCACACCCTCAAATTCACGGTTTAGAACCCTCAGCCTTAGAGTTTACGACATGGAGAAACGTAACCCTGCTCAACACCAGTTAACCTCACAACTGTAAACAATTAAATTCATTTAAATGTGTATGAAATATCAGTAAATAAATGTAAACATTTACAAACATTACAAACACTATAGCCTTACATCACTCCACAACAAATCCTTTAAATTTAACAATCAGAACAGAACAAGGATGTAAAAAAGTACGCCTTGCTATAAATTATTAAACTATAAAATAACACAAATTATATGCCATACATTATAAACAAAATACAAACATAAAGACAAAATTAATTCATTTAAAGCCAAACTGAAACGGAATTGGGCTCACCTCTCTTATTCGGCATGAATTCAAATATGTTTTTGTCATGTTACATTTGATTGCTAAACTATTATTCATATTGTAATCTAGGCACTACACATAATGATAAACGTCATCAGCTGCTTTGAGGGTCAATTCACAAGCATTTTACCATTTTCATTTGATAACATTTTTTTTCTGCTAACCACAGAAACTCAAAGGTCTTTGCAGCAAACTGTATGTGCAGTCTAACTTGATAATTATGGAAAAGCTACGTTCAAGTTCCCCCTGCTATAATTTACTTATAGAGATCCAAATGTAATCCAAGATCCAGTTTTGCATTTTTTTTTTCCCTCAAAAGTCCAATAAAGTATGTCCGTCTACTAATGAGTATATCCACAATATGATTACTTAGTTACCTAATACACAAGTTCTCAGTACTTACTGCAAATATAAAGCACTTTAATAAGAAGTGTGACCAATATGTGTTCTGGATGTAAGTGTGTCCGTGTCTGCTGCTCTCTGAAATGGAGACTAATGGGTGGCTCGTCTGGGCCTGACAAGCCCTGAGGACCAGTTTTCATACTCCTTGCGTCTGTCATCCATCATCTTTCACACGCTCTGATGTGAGGAAATGGTGCTAAGCTAAGCACCGTTGGGACAAGACCCCGCTCCAATAGCAGTTACTGCGAATCTACACCTTCACCAAAGTTACAGGACACACAACATTAGGAGTCGCTCCCAAAAACCATTACCCTTATGTCCCTAGAAAAACTAGTTTTTTTACCGGCGAACACATCTTCGTTACATACAAAAATAATCTTGTCTATTATTGTGGTAGGAGGTGATTATATACTTTCCTTTCAAAAATCACTTTTATGATTCAACTTCTGTTTAAATGAAATCGAATTTGGCCACAGGCGATGTGGTGTGAGGATTTAATCTATTATATTTCTATTCACTTTTTTTTCTCAGAGATTTTTTTTTCTCTTTTATTAATTTAAAATGTAAAATTATCATCATGCTGTATATATTCAACATTTATTTTTCTTTTTGCCTTTTATGTTTAGATTGTATAGCCTTTTAGCCCATTGGCTAAAAGCATATTCTGCACATATGTTTTATTTTTTTTGGTTTAGTTTTTGAAAAAGTAAGTATTAATACAACAATTGCCATTTTTCATTAGTTAGATGATTGCTAAGACACTATACACTATATATATATATATATATATATATATATATATATATATATATATGAAGAGTTCAGATGCAAAAGCCTCTAAATGCCATTTGAAATTTTCTTCTAGATTGGTCATTTTTATCAAGCTTGTATATTCAAGTTCAGTAATTTCACTTAAATGGCAATTAATAGGTAATCTTCATTGCCTTTTGCCAACATTTCAAATGGCACTTAGAGGCTTTTGCATCTGAACTCTTCATATATATATATATATATATATATAGTGAAATTATGCAAGAATTTGTGCGAAACATATTCATTGTCTAGGATAAATAAACTGATGTCATGGATATTAGCCTTAGTGATATGAGTATATGACAATATATTACAAAAACATTTTGTCCACTACATCAAGGAAATGGTGCCAACTACTCTCAAAAAATATATTCTAATTATACACCACATTCAAAATATTATAGGGTCTATAGTTATATATATAGATATAGATATTTAAATATTAAAAAGGTCTATAGCTTTTTTCTTTTTTTCTTAAGGCTGCATTTTATCAAAAATACAGTGAAACATTGACATTGGGAAACATTATTTTACTTTTAAACAAGAGTTTTCTATTTTAATACAGGAAATATACTTTATATTCTAATATGCTGACTTAATGCTCACGAAACATGTCTTGTAATTATCAATGTTGAAAACAAAGGGTGCTTAACATTTTTTGTGTAATTTAATTAACAGGATTATTTGATAAATATAAAGTTGAAAAGAACAGCATGTATTTGAAAGAAAATTATTCTGTAACATTTAACTTTAATGTCACTTTTTATCAATTTAATATGTCTTTGCGAAAAAGTCTTCATGACCTCAAACCTTTAAAACGGTATATTTAAACAATTAGATCAAATTAAAGTGTCGATTCTCTAAAAGTCCAAGGGCTTGTATCTGAAGTTTGGAATAGGCTACACACATATTTTGGCTGCATCACCTTGAGGGGTAACGGAAAGCCCTGCAGCCTGAAATTTGCACCCAGGGGGTCTGAAGAGAAATGTGCCGATTCATGATATCTGATCGAGGAGTAAAGACAACAGGAAAGGGCACAAACTCCCACCCCCCAGGTGCAATTCATTTCCGAATTGGCTTTACTGAGAACAGGGGTGGGCATTACTAATTCAGAAAAAATGAAAAAAGAAAAAAAAAAAACTTCCTGCTTTGGTGCCTTTAGATGATAGACTCGTTGTTGTCAGAGATTGTGTAGCATGTACAACAACGTCAACCAAAGCAACTTTTCTGTAAACTGTAACTGTTTAAGCAAATTTCCCGAAACCTTGAAAGAGCTGTGTCTACTCAACATCACAATTCACCTCATTTGAAAAATGCCACTTGGCAGACATTTCATGAGAGGACTTTGCTGTTGCTGCAGAAATGAGGCACTTAGTGTCTCGAATTTACAAGAGCTTCATCAGTCTTAAGTCAACACTAGCTCCTATTTTGGGTTTGTTGCTAAGGAATGGGATTTGTGTTGCCAATTTGTAATTGAGTTGACTCTGTAACAAGAGAGGAGGAATGAGCAGAGAACAGCCCCGCTAACTCAGGAAATATGAGTCTGCCTATAAGTCGCTAAGAGTGCCTGGATTTCATTAATAGCACTTTTTCATAATAATTAATCAGACATCTTTATGTATCTATCATTTTATCTTAATTTTCTATTAATATTTATCTTCATGTGTACTGCTATGCCTCACACTTCCATTAAAGGGGTCACACAGCATCACCATTTTATTATTCCTCGAGACCCTCTTATTAATATTAGTCATGTTTTTTTTTTTTTTTTTTTTCCTTGGAAAAAAACTTACTCAGTTACTAACATAACCTTGGTTCACTCTAGAAGAAGGAACGAGTACTGCATAATGTCTTACACTAGGAGAAAACCTCTTTTCCATATATAGATATTGAACCCAAAAATTATCCTTAATTTTTAATTAATGTAAAACGCATTGTGGCAGCATGAAGACATAGGCAAGACATAGGCATGCCTATGGCTGTCCAGCGGCAACTGCATCAGCCTATCGAGAGAGGGCCTTGGTGACGTCAGATCCAATTGGGGGGCGCTTCGTGCCGACTACGTCACGTCCCGTCGAGACAAGGCGTGGCCTGGGCCTATAAATACACCTCAATGGGCTGATATAAACTGTTTTTTTTTTTTTTTTCACTTCTGAAGCGAACCGGAGCGTGTTACATGCACGGCAAATATATGCAGTACTCGTTCCCTCTTCTAAAGAGAACCAAGGTTACATTAGTAACTGAGTACGTTCTCTTACGAGAGGTTCTCTAGTACTGCGTAATATCTTACGCTAGGAGAACATGGTGGAAAACGCTCTGCATGCTGGGATCTAACACCAAAGTCCCAAGGGCAAGTGCCCGGGGCTCATATGGTGCATAACCACCAGGGACTCAAAGAGAGGCTGAGAAGTGATCATTCCCAACAAGTAGCATCCTAAGGGAGCTAATCACAACAACAGTGTTCCACACAGTCAGGGTGAAAATGTTTGGCCTGAACTGGGTAACAGTATGGGTCTTACTCATTGCCCATGAAGTTATTTTATCGATCAGCGAGTGGTGCTCAAGCAGTTTCAGTATTCTGAGCCGAAGCAACGGGGCAGACAGTACTCATTTTTAGACCAAAAGTAGTTTAGCCTGGAAGGTGGGAACCACTACTGTAGGTTATACAACCTTATACATGTAGATGGGGAGGCCCAGCCTGCTGCCATACAGATATCCTGCAAGGTAATCCGGAAGTGTAGGTCAGTGCTATAGCATCAACTATACATCTGAAACAAAAAGCTGCTCAGTATTTCTGAAAACAGACGAGCGAGACACATAAGCTCTTAATGCACAGACTGGGCAGAGGAAGCTTGCATCCTTTTCCTCGTTGTAAACTGGCAGGGCAGACAGGGAAATAACCTGAGCCCTGAACCGTGTGTTGAGGGATTTAGACACATACCCGTTTCTTGGTTTGAGTATGATTTTCGAGTTTTCATTTGGCCCAAATTCTATAAACATCACTTGTAAATGCCCTATGCGCTTCACTGAAGCAATAACTATAAGAAACACTGTCTTGAACGACAAATATTTCATGTTTGATAAATGGATTGGCTCGAACAAGACACCTTTCATGGCTTCCAAAACCGTCGAAAGATCCCACATGGGGACTGAAGGGGGTCTGGGAAGATTCAGCCTCTTAGCTCCCTTAAGGAAGCGGATGACCAGATCATTCTTCCCCAGTGACTGGCCAGTCGCTGGTTTTAGCAAACGCTGTGTCTGCTGCGAGACCTGTGCTCACTGTTCGGGAGAGAGTATAGATAAGTGAATAGTATGTCTGCTGGGAGACCAATGCTCGCTGGACCGGAGAGAGTAGAAATAAGTACCTAGTTAATTCTCTGGGAGACCAATGCTCACTGGACAGAAAAAGAAGAAACATAGATGCATGCAACATCCGCTCGGGACTAATGCTGGCTGGATGTAGAAAGAGGAAACATAGATGAATGCAACATCCTTTGGTAGACCAATGCTCACTGGACAGAGAAAGAAGAAACATAGATGCATGCAACATCTGCTTGGAGACCAATGCTCGCTGGATGAAGAAAGAAGAAACAGATGTATGCAACGTCACTGGACAGAGAAAATCATCAATAGCCCCCTTTCCACCAAAGCATTTTGAGAGCCGGTTCGGAGCCGGTGCCTGCGCGCGAACCAGTTCTTTGTGTTTCGACAGCCAAAGAACCGGTTCGCGGCCGGGGAAACTGGTTCCAAAGCGGCACCAACTCTTTGCTGGACTAGAACCGTTCTTTTAGCACGTCATGTTTACGTTGGGGGCTGGGGCGGGTTTAGATGTGTTCTAAACATATTTTCTGACCATCGCAAAGCCAGGAGAAACTGCAGAAACACGCAAGCGTTTTTATTTATTTATTTTTTTTTATTTGAAACATAAGCAAAGAACGGTATAGACGGTATAGTCACGATATAGAACAAATAAATGGAAAGAAAAAAGACACAAGACAGGGGTACATAACTTATCAGAAAAGATTACATATCAAACAAAAAGATTAAAAGACTTACGGTATATATTTCAATTGTTTTTAAAGTTTTCTTGGTACACGAGTTGGAGAGATAATCCCAAAGCAATGTACTTGCAAGCGTTTCTAGCGATTTCACTTTTTGCGATTTACTGATTGCGATTTCACTTTTTTAATTTTAAATAGTGTGTAATGTTGCTGTTGGTGCATGAACAGTATCTGCAAAGTTGCAGCACTGAAAGTTCAGTGTAAGCAGAGATATCGTCTTTTAAAAATCAGGAAGTATATTACAGTATACTACAGCTGGGTTTTAGACGTCACTAACCCATACATTTGCATCAACCCTCCCTCCGGAATATGCAGAAAAGGGCATGCGCATATTTCTGTGGCACGTCGAGTGTGTTGTGTTCACCCAGCTGTCAGATCTTCTGTCTTTGAGCTTCCCACGGACGCTGTACTTCATCAACAATGGATACGATTTATGTTTGATTATGTTCCTGAAAATGACAATCATAATTTAGCTCTCTGTGCTGCGCATTTTACGGAAGACAGCTTCCAGAATCTCCACGAGCTCAATGCCGGATTCAACAAGAAACTGTTATTAAAACATGAAGTAGTTCCAACTTTTAAACCAAAGGCAACAGCTGTTTGGCCACAACCTGTAAGTAGGCTAAGACTTAATCATTTTAAATGTATTTGCATGTATTTCCAGACGTAGCCTTGTGTTTTATTTTTTTCAAATGCCAGCGCTGGCTTCATAGCCACTAGGCTACTAGTTATGCTATTTTTTGTCTACGACAAACGTGTACAAACATTATGGACCTGAATTTTGTATAAGTACCAATGTTGTAAATGTATTTTTCATGTATATATGCTTTATGACGTTATTTTCGATTTGATCAAGAACGTAAACTTGCCAACGCTGTTTGTGTTTAACATTAGTAGCCAGTCATTTGCTATTGTTGCCAGTCAGATGCTATTGTGTAAAAAAAACGTGTATAAGGTTAAAAAATGTAGCAAATTATCATTCAGAAACATTTAGTAAGAGCCGTGTGTGGTGAGGTTCTGTTTGACTGTCTTCATCACGGCTTTCTCGGTCTGATTCTGCCTCAAACTGATTCTGCAGTTCGACACATATTTACATCTGGACCGGAGCTCATGACATGCACGTTTCGCCCGTAAAGGTAATGGGCGTTAATCTTCCAGACAACGTGAGCGACAGTTTAGCCAATCACAACACACCGGGCCAAACTAACCAATCTGAGCCCACTGCCTGTTTCATAGAATCAGAAAGTCAACCGCTCGTTTGAGGACAGATAAGAGCGCGGCTGACAATAATGGTGAAGTTTATGAAAAAAAACACTTTAAAAAAAATAAACAACACAAATACATGTTATATTGCACCCCATAAATACAATCATGCAAAGAAAAAAAGCAGTCAACCCCCCCTTAAAATGAATTTATATAAAGAACAGCTATTCTCAGTTGATGTAATCTGTATGAAAAGAGAGATTTCAGTCTTTTTCCTTTCACCCAGAGTCATATAGAGAGAGAGAGTTGCGACACACTTTAATGTCGCCACGACGGCTGTCACAAGGTTCTTGGAAGCCCCTTTTGCGCCGACGTCACAGTTACGTCACGGCGCTAGCTGGAGGCAAAATAAAGTGAAAACTGGAGGCGGCCAATACAAAACAGCACAGATTTGGCTACATAATAAGGAGCTTAACATGCACGCCGAAAAAAATACACGCTGCTCACGCGCTGCTGCCGCTTGCGGTGTGAAACCGGCGTTAGAGTCAACATGGGCAATAGCTTGCAATGAAGGCATCCGGCGTCAGCGAGCACGAGAGCTGCATGATCCTTAAGAAACGTAGATGAAATGGGGGTAAAAAAAATAAATAAATTGGCACGAGCCGAAGGAACGAGGCATCTTTAAAAAGATGCTACTCTTTTAGAGAGAGAGAGAAAGAGAGAGAGAGAGAGAGAGAGAGAGAGAGAGAGAGAGAGAGAGAGAGAGAGAGAGAGAGAGCAAGTATTCACGAATATCACGGTTTCATGGTGACAAAGACTGGAGCAATGACTACTAATTTTGCTTTGCCATCACACAAATAAGTTATATTTTAGAACAAATAAAGTATAATTCATTTAAATTGTAATATAATTTAACAATTGTAGTGTTTCTACTGTATTTATGATCAAATCAAATTCAGGAGAGACTTCTTTACTAGCCTGACATCATCATGCTCAGATTCTAGTTGGAATGCGAGTCTGTCTGATACTGCTCCATTGGGCTGTGATTATGGGGCATTTGGACCAAACCAGGAAAGAATTCCTCTGCACTCTATTGAATCATCAAAAATTTTGATCACGGTTCTCTGTTCCTCTTTTAAAATGAATTTGCTGAATTCAACCTAAGCGCTCTTTAGTGTGGAGGATAATTACATTGCAAATGATTACATTCACAAAACAATCTGTATAAAAATGTCAGACTGAAACAGTTAAGCTCAACATTGATTTGCCATTTTTGATGTGTTAACGTGACTGCCGTGTTAATATTTCCATCCAAATGACGTCAGCAACTTTGAAACAAACAGTTCTTGCAGCTTTCTTCCAGTAAATGATCTTTTTGAAATGGTTAACATTATGAATGCTTTTATTTTAAAACTTCAAGGAAATTATGATTGACCCATTTTAGCTACATTCAGTTTCTCTTGAGCTACAGTGTGATGTTTGAACAATAAGTATGGCATGCCGTTACCATTGTTTTATTGAATGTGATTGAACGTGACCAAATGCTTTCTCACAGAAAGGAGACATTTTACTGTATGTGTCATCCTGTGAAGGGTGATTTGAAGTACACTGGACACACACTTACGGAGACCAAAAGCACATATTGAGTTCACCTTACTTTCAGTAAGGTCTTGAGCTCATCAACACCCAATTGTTTTAGAACAAGAAAGCATTTTGGATGATGAGATTATATTGGCTATAGAGAGATTGTGGAACACTCTGAAGTCAAAAGCTCTCGTGGGATTGATTCCACTTTTAATTTACAAAAACAACAAGGACACAAAATCTCTGCATATAAGGTTGTTTCATTCTGTACATATTCTCATTTGTGCTTGTCTATGGTTATATAGTGCTTTTAAAAGACCCCATGAAAACAAAACTGGAGTTTTGTGACATTTAGTCAATGGAAAATATAACAGGTCAGCAGTTGTAGGTGAAAGTAATGGTAAGTCCTAAATATATAGCATGGATTCTTCATTGTTTTCCTCCATTAATACAAAACTGTCTTGTAACTTAAAATACACTGGAGGCTTGGGCGGCTCAGCATCAAGCTTCCCTGGAGTCTTGGAAGCAGTCTTCAATGGAGGCTTGAAAAGTTTGGCAGCAAGCTACAATAGAGGCTTGGGGGGGTTCGGCAGCAGGCTTTACTGGAGGCTTGGAGGAAGGCTTCACTGGATGCTTTGGGGGTTCAGTGGCCAGCTATACTGGGGGCAGGCTTCAGTGGAGGCTTGGGGGGTTTGGTGGCCAGCTTCAGTGGATGCTTGGGGGGGTTTAGTGGGGGCTTAGGTGCAGGCTTGAATAGTTTGGCGGCAAGCTTCAATAGAGGCTTGGGGGGTTTGCCAACAAGCTTCACTGGAGGTTTTGGCGGTTCGGTGACCAGCTTCACTGAAGGCTTGGGAGGTTTGGTGCCCTGATTCACTGGAAGCTTGGGGGATTCGGTGGCCAGCTTCACTGGAGGCTTGGGGGATTTGGCAGCAAGCTTCACTGGAGGCATGGGTGTTTCAGCAGCAAGCTTCTCTGGAGGCTTAGATACAGTCTTCAATGGAGACTTGAAAAGTTTGGCAGCAAGCTTCAATAGCGGCTTGGGGGATTCGGTGGCCAGCTTCACTGGAGGCTTGAGGGCAGGCTTAGGTGGAGGCTTGGTGGGTTCAGTGGCAAGCTTCAGTGGAGGCTTAGGTGCAGGCATGAATAGTTTGGCGGCAAGCTTCAATAGAGGTTTTTGCAGTTCGGTGGCCAGCTTCACTGGGGGCTTGGGAGGTTCACTACCCTGATTCACTGGAGACTTGGCTTGGCTTGGGGGCTTGGGGGATTCGGTGGTCAGTTTCCCTGGAGGTTTGGGGAATTTGGCAACCAGCTTCACTGGAGGTTTTGGCGGTTCGGTGGTCAGCTTGACTGGATGCTTGGGGAATTTGGCAGCAAGCTTCACTGGAGGCATGGGTGTTTCTGCAGCAAGCTTCTCTGGAGGATTAGGTGCAGTCTTCAGTGGAGGCTTGAAAAGTTTGGCGGCAAGCTTCAATAGATGTTTTGGCAGTTCGGTGGCCAGCTTTACTGGAGGCTTGGGAGGTTTACTGCCCTGATTCACTGGAGGATTGGGGGATTCGGTGGTCAGTTTCACTGGAGACTTGGGAGGTTCTGTGGTCAGTTTCCCTGGAGGCTTGGGGAATTTGGCAACAAGCTTCACTGGAGGCTTGGCAGGTTCGGTGGCCAGCTTCACTGGAGGTTTGAGTAGTTCTGTGGCAAGCTTCACTGGAGGCTTAGGGTTTGGCTTCACTAGAGGCTTGGGAGGTTTGGCACCCTGCTTCACTGGAGGCTTGGGGGATTTGGCAGCAAGCTTCACTAGAGGCTTGGGGGATTCGGTGGCTAGCTTCCCTGGAGGCTTGGGGAATTTGGCAACAAGCTTCACTGGAGGCTGGGGTGCCTCGGGGGCCAGCTCCATTGGAGGTTCGGGTGGTTCGGTGACCAGCTTCAATGGAGGCTTGGAGGTTGGCTTCACTGGAGGCTTGGGGGATTTGGTGGCAAGCTTCACTGGAAGCTTGGGGAATTCACTGCCCTGATTCACTGGAGACTTGGGGGATTTGGCAGCAAGCTTCACTGGAGGCTTGGGGGATTCGGTGGGCAGTTTCACTGGAGGCTTGGGAGGTTTGGTTGCAAGTTTCCCTGGAGACTTGGGGAATTTGGCAACAAGCTTCACTGTATGTTTTGGAGGTTCGGTGGCCAGCTTCACTGGAGGCTTGGGAGGTTCGCTGCCCTGATTCACTGGAGGCTTGGGGGATTCGGTGGCCAGCTTCAATGGAGGTTTGGGGGATTTGGCAGCAAGCTTCTCTGGAGGCTTAGGTGCAGCCTTCAATGGAGGCTTGAAAAGTTTGGCGGCAAGCTTCAATAGAGGTTTTGGCCGTTTGGTGGCCAGCTTCACTGGAGGCTTGGGAGGTTCACTGCCCTGATTCACTGGAGGCTTGTAGGATTCGGATGCCAGCTTCACTAGATGCTTGGGAGGTTCTGTGGCCAGCTTCTCTGGAGGCTTGGGGAATTTGTCAACAAGCTTCACTGGAGGCTGGGGAGGTTCAGTGACCAGCTTCACTGGAGGCTTGGGAGGTTCGGTGGCCAGCTTCCCTGGAGACTTGGGGAATTTGGCAACAAGCTTCACTGGAGGCTGGGGAGGTTCGGTGGCCAGCTTCCCTGGAGGCTTGGGTGGTTTGGTGGCCAGCTTCAATGGAGGCTTGGGAAGTTCAGTGCCCTGATTCACTGGAGGCTTGGGGAATTTGGCAGCAAGCTTCACTGGAGGCTTGGGGGATTCGGTGGCCAGTTTCACTGAAGGCTTGGGGGTTTGCTTCACTGGAGGCTTGGGAGGTTCTGTGCTCTGATTTACTGGAGGCTTGGGGTATTTGGTTGCCAGCTTCACTGGAGGCTTGGGGGATTTGGCAGCAAGCTTCACTGGAGGCTGGAGAGGTTCGGTGGCCAGCTTCACTGGAGGCTTGGGTGGTTCGGTGGCCAGCTTCACTGGGGGCTTGGGTGGTTCGACAGCAAGCTTCAATGGAGGCTTGGGGGCAGGCTTTACTGGAGGCTCGGGTGGTTCAACAGCAAGCTTCAATGGAGGCCTGAGGGCAGGCTTCACTGGAGGCTTGGGCGCAGACTTCACTGGAGGCTTCAGGGCAGGCTTGAGCAGTATGGTGGCAATCATCCCTGGAGGCTTGGGGGCAGACTTCACTGGAAGCTTAGGTAGTTCAGCAGTAAGCATCACTGGAGGCTTAGGGTGTTCAGTAGCAAGCTTCACTGGAGGCTTGAGCAGTATGGTGGCAAACATCACTGCAGGCTTGGGCAGTTCAGCAGTAAATTTCACTGAAGGTTTGGGGGGAGGCTTTACTGGAAGCTTAGGGGGTTTGGTGGCAGGCGTCCCTGGAGTCTTGGGCAGTTCACTGACAGGCTTCACTAGAGGCTTGGCGGCAGGCTTCACTGGTGGCTTAGGCAGTTTGACAATAGGCTTCAATGGAGGCTTGGCAGGAGGTGTCACTGGTGGCAACTCGGTGGCTGGCTTCAACGAAGGCTCCCCAAAAGGCTTCACTAGAAGCTTCGGCAGTTTGCTCAAAAACTTCATGGGAGGCTCATTTAGTACACTGGCAGGCTTGGGCAGTTCATCGGCAGACTTCAAAGGATAGTCAGGTGTTTCGCTGGCAGGATTCACTGGAGGCTGGCCAGCAGAATTCATTGGAGGCTCAGGTAGTACAGGAATAGATGTCACTGATGTCTTGGCCAGTTCACAAACAGGTTGCCATTGAGGCTCAGTGGCAGGCGTCACTGGAGGCTGGGGCAGTTTGGTGCCAGACTTTACTGAAGGTTTGGGCAGTTTGCCTGCAAACTTCAAAGGAGGCAGTTCAGCGGCAGGTCTCACTGGTGGCTGGGGAAGTTCAACGATAGGCTTCACAGGAGGTTCTGTGGCAGGCGTCATGGGAGGTTCTGTGGAAGGCGTCACTGGTTTCTTGGGAAGTTTGGTGATGGGCTTCCCTTGAAGCTCAGGTTTGCTGAAAGGCTTCACGAGAGGCTCAGCGGCAGGAGTCACTGGTGACTTGGGCAGTTCGCTGGCAGGCTTCACTACAGTTTCAGCCAGTTTGACTGTAGGTTTCATTTGGGGCTCAGGTAGTTCATCAGCAGGTGTCACTGGTGGCTTGGGCAGTTCAACAACAGGCTTCATGGGAGGCTCTGTGGCAGGCATCACTAGTGGCTTAGTCAGTTCAGCAGCAGGCATCACTGGTGGCTTAGATGGTTCAGTGGCAGGCTTCACTAGACGTTCAGGCTGTTTCACGGTAGGCTTCACTGGAGGTTCAGGCAGTTCACTGGCAGGCTTCACTGGTGGCTTGAGTTCACCGAAAGGCTTCATGGGAGGCAGTTCAGCAGCAGGCGTCACTGGTGGCTTGAGTTTACTGACAGGCTTCATGGGAGGCAGTTCAGTGGCAGGCGTCACTGGTGGATTGAGCAATTTGGTGACAGGCTTCATTGAAGACTCTGGTTCACTGAAAGGCTTCAGGGGAGGCTCCATGGCAGGGGTAATTGGTGGCTTGGGCAGTTTACCGACAGTCTTCATGGGAGGCTCGACGGTAGGCATCACTGGTGGCTCGGGCAGTTCACTGGCAGGCTTCAATGGAGGCAGTTCAGCGGCAGTGGTCACTGGTGGCTTGTTCAGTTCACCCAGAGGCTTTAATTTAGGCTCTGCAGCAGAAGTCACTGGTGGCTTGGGAAGTTCATTAGCAGGCTTCACTAGAGGCACAGGCAGTTCAGCGGCAGGTGTCACTGGTGGCTTGGGCAGTTTAGCAGAAGGCGTCACTGGAGGTTTGGCCAGTACAGCAGAAGGCGTCATTGGAGGTTTGGCCAGTTCAGCAGAAGGCGTCACTGGAGGTTTGGCCAGTACAGCAGAAGGCGTCTTTTGAGGTTTGGCCAGTTCCCTGACAGGCTTCACAGGAGGCTCGGCGGCAGGTGTCACTGGTGGCTTGGGAAGTTCAGTGGCAGGCTTCACTGAAGGTGCCGGCAGTTCTTCAACGGGAGGCTTGGTGGCAGCAGTCACTCGTGGCTTGGGCAGTTCAGCGGCAGGGGTCACTGGTGGATTGGATGGTTCACCGAAAGGCTTCAATTGAGGCTCTGCGGCAGGAGTCACTGCTGGCTTGGGCAATTTAGTCTCGGACATCACTAGCGGTGAAGGCAGTTCAGTGGCGTGCTTCAATGGAGCTGCGGTCAGTTCAGCAGCAGATGTCACTGGTGGCTTGGGTAGTTCACCAACAGGTTTCAATGGAGGCTTGGCCGCAGCTGTCACTGGTGCCTTGGGCAGTTCACCAACACGCTTCACATGAGGCTCAATGGCAGGGGTCACTGGCTCTTTTGTCAGTTCAGTGGCAGGTTTCACTGGAGGTTCAGACAGTTTGATGGTAGGCTTCACTGGAGGCTCAGTGGAAGGAGTCAGAGGCTTGGACAGTTCACCAACAGGTTTCAACGGTGGCTTGGCGGCAGCTGGGACTAGTGGCTTGGACAATTCAGTTGCAGGCTTCAACGGAGGCTCAGGAAGTTCTCTGGCAGGCATCACTGGAGGCTCAGGCAGTTCAGCAGCAGGTGTCACTAGTGGTTTGGGCAGTTCAGCAGCAGGCATCACTGGAGGTTTGGCCAGTTCGCTGACAGGCTTCACGGGAGGTTCGGCGGCAGGCAACACTGATGGCTTGGGCAGTTCATTGGCAGTCTCCAGTGGAGGCTTGGGTTCCCCAACAGGCTTCATGGGAGGCTCGGTGGCAGGCATCACTGGAGGTGCAGGCTGTTCAGCAGCAGGCATCACTGGAGGCTTGGCCAGTTCACCAACCAGTTTAAATGGAGGCTTGGCAGCAGCTGTGACTGGTGGATTGGGTATTTCAATGGCAGGCTTCAATGGAGGCTTGGGCAGTTCGCTGGCAGGCTTTACTGGAGGCTCAGGCAGTTCAGCAGCAGATGTCACCGGTGGCTTGGGTAGTTCGCGGAGAGGTTTCAATGGAGGCTTTGTGGCAGGAGTCACTGGTGGCTTGGGAAGTTCAGAGGTAGGCTTCACTGGACGCACAGGCAGTTCAGCAGCAGGTGTCACTGGTGGCTTGGGTAGTTCTCTGAGAGGCTTCAATTGAGGCTCAGTGGCAGCAGTCAATGAAGGCTTGGACAGTTCACCAACAGGTTTCAATGGAGGTCTGGTAGCAGCCGTGACTGGTGGCTTGGGTAATTCAGTGGCAGGCTTTAATGGAGGCTTTGGCAGTTTGCTGGCAAGCTTCAGTGGAGGATGTTCGGCAGCAGTCGTCACTGGTGGCACGAGCAGTTCAGTGGAAGGCCTCACTGGAGGCTTGGGTTCAACAACAGGCTTCAAGGGAGGCTCAGCGGCAGGCGTCACTGGAGGTTTGGCCAGTTTGCTGACAGGCTTCATGGGAGGCTTGGCGGCAGGCGTCACTGGTGGCTTGGGCAATTCAGTTGCAGGCTTCAACGGAGGCTCGAGAAGTTCTCTGGCAGGCTTTACTGGAGGTTCAGGCAGTTCAGCAGCAGGTTTCACTAGTGGTTTGGGCAGTTCAGCAGCAGGCATCACTGGAGGTTTGGCCAGTTCACTGACAGGCTTCACGGGAGGTTCGGCGGCAGGCGTCACTGATGGCTTGGGTAGTTCAGTGGCAGGCTCCAGTGAAGGCTTGGGTTCCCCAACAGGCTTAACGGGAGGCTCGGCGGCAGGCGTCACCGGAGGTGCAGGCAGTTCAGTAGCAGGCATCACTGTAGGCTTGGCGGCAGCTGTGACTGGTGGCTTGGGAATTTCAGTGGCAGGCTTCAATGAAGGCTTGGGCAGTTTGCTGGCAGGCTTCACTGGAGGCTCAGGCAGTTCAGCAGAAGATGTCACCAGTGGCTTGGGTAGTTCGCTGAGAGGCTTCAATGGAGGCTTTGTGGCAGGAGTCACTGGTAGCTTGGGAAGTTCAGAGGTAGGCTTCACTGGAGGTGCAGGCAGTTCAGCGGCAGGCGTCACTGGAGGCTTGGCCAGTTCACCAACTGGTTTCAATGGAGGCTTGGTGGCAGCTGTGACTGGTGGCTTGGGTATTTCAGTGGCAGGCTTCAATGGAGGCTTAGGCAGTTCGCTGGCAGGCTTCACTGGAGGCTCAGGCAGTTCAGCAGAAGATGTCATCAGTGGCTTGGGTAGTTCGCTAAGAGGCTTCAATGGAGGCTTTGTGGCAGGAGTCACTGGTGGCTTGGGAAGTTCAGAGGTAGGCTTCACTAGAGGCACAGGCAGTTCAGCAGCAGGTGCCACTGGTGGCTTGGGTAGTACACTGAGAGGCTTTAATGGAGGCTCGGTGGCAGGAGTCACTGAAGGTTTGGAAAGTTCGCCAACAGGTTTCAATGGAGGCTTTGCGGCAGCTGTGACTAGTGACTTGGGCAATTCAGTGGCAGGCTTCAATGGAGGCTCAGTGGAAGGAGTCAATGAAGGCTTGGACAGTTCACCAACAGGTTTCAATGAAGGCTTGGCGGCAGCTGTGACTGGTGGCTTGGGCAATCCAGTAGCAGGCTTCAATGGATGCTTAGGCAGTTCGCTGGCAAGCTTCACTGGAGGAAGTTCGGCGGCGGTCGTCACTGGTGGCCCGAGCAGTTCGGTGGAAGGCCTCACTGGAGGCTTGGGTTCACCAACAGGCTTCAAGGGAGGCTCAGCGGTAGGCGTCACTGGAGGTTTGGCCAGTTCGCTGACAGGCTTCATGGGACGCTCGGCGGCAGGCATCACTGGTGGCTTGGGCAATTCATTTGCAGGCTTCAACGGAGGCTCGGAAAGTTCTCTGGCAGGCTTCACTGGAGGTTCAGGCAGTTCAGCAGCAGGTGTCACTAGTGGTTTGGGCAGTTCAGCAGCAGGCATCACTGGAGGTTTGGCCAGTTCACTGACAGGCTTAATGGGAGGTTTGGCGGCAGGTGTCACTGATGGCTTGGGTAGTTCAGTGGCAGGATCCAGTGGAGGCTTGGGTTCCCCAACAGGCTTCATGGGAGGCTCGGCGGCAGGCGTCACCAGAGATGCAGCCGGTTCACCAACCGGTTTCAATGGAGGCTTGGCGGCAGCTGTGATTGGTGGCTTGGGTATTTCAGTGGCAGGCTTCAATGGAGGCTTGGGCAGTTCGCTGGCAGGCTTCACTGGAGGCTCAGGCAGTTCAGCAGCAGATGTCACCGGTGGCTTGGGTAGTTCACTGAGAGGCTTCAATGGAGGCTTTGTGGCAGGAGTCACTGGTAGCTTGGGAAGTTCAGAGGTAGGCTTCACTGGAGGTGCAGGCAGTTCACCGGCAGGCGTCACTGGAGGCTTGGCCAGTTCACCAACTGGTTTCAATGGAGGCTTGGTGGCAGCTGTGACTGGTGGCTTGGGTGTTTCAGTGGCAGGCTTCAATGGAGGCTTAGGCAGTTCGCTGGCAGGCTTCACTGGAGGCTCAGGCAGTTCAGCAGCAGTTTTCACCGGTGGCTTGGGTAGTTCGCTGAGAGGCTTCAATGGAGGCTTTGGGGTGGGAGTCACTGGTGGCTTGGGAAGTTCAGAGGTAGGCTTCACTGGAGGATCAGGCAGTTCAGCAGCAGATGTCACCAGTGGCTTGGGTAGTTCGCTGAGAGGCTTCAATGGAGGCTCAGTGGCAGGAGTCAATGAAGGCTTGGACAGTTCGCCAACAGGTTTCAATGGAGGTTTGGCGGCAGCTGTGACTGGTGGCTTGGGTAATTCAGTGGCAGGCTTCAATGGAGGCTCAGTGGAAGGAGTCAATGATGGCTTGGACAATTCGCCAACAGGTTTCAATGGAGGCTTAGCGGCAGCTGTGACTGGTGGCTTGAGCAATTCAGAAGCAGGATTCAATGGAGGCTTGGTCAGTTCGCTTGCAAGCTTCATTGGAGAAAGTTCGGTGGCAGTCGTCACTGGTGGCCCGAGCAGTTCGGTGGAAGGCCTCACTGGAGGCTTGGGTTCACCAACAGTCTTCAAGGGAGGCTCAGCAGCAGGCGTCACTGGAGGTTTGGCCAGTTCGCTGACAGGCTTCATGGGAGGCTCGGCGGCAGGCATTACTGGAGGCCTGAGTGGTTCTCGGACAGGATTCACATGAGGCTCAATGGCAGGGGTCACTGGTTCTTTTACCAGTTCAGTGGCAGGTTTCACGGTAGGCTTCACTGGAGGCTTAGGCAGTTCAGAAGCAGGTTTCACTGGTGGCTTGGGTTGTTTGCTGAGAGTCTTCAATGGAGGCTCTGTGGTAGGAGTCACTGGAGGCTTGGGCAGTTCGCCAACAGGTTTCCCTGGAGGCTCGGCACCCAGCATCACTGGTGGCTTGGACAATGCAGTGGCAGCCTTCACTGGAGGCTCAGGCAGTTTGACGGTAGGCTTCACTGGAGGCACAGACAGTTCAGCACCAGGTGTCACTGGTGGCTTGGGTAGTTTGCTGAGAGGCTTCAATGGAGGCTCTGTGGTAGGAGTCACTGGAGGCTTGGGCAGTTCGCCAACAGGTTTCCCTGGAGGCTCAGAAGCCAGCATCACTGGTGGCTTTGGCAATTCAGTGGCAGGCTTCACTGGAGGCTTAGGCAGTTTGATAGTAGGCTTTACTGGAGGCACAGGCAATTCAGTAGCAGACATCACTGGTGGCTTCAGTTCAGTGCCATGCTCCACAGGAGTTTCGGGCAGTTCGCCAACAGGCTGCAAAGGAGGCTCAGGCTGAACACCCACAGGCTTCACTGGAGGTTCAGCAGTAGGCTCCACTTGAGGTTCAGCATCAGGCTTCACTGCACATTTACAGATGGTCAGCATTAGTCTGTTCAATCATCATTCAGTATACACATCTTGTATTCACGGATGTTTAAATTAAACCTTAAATAAAACTATGTGACAAATACACATTAAAGCCTAGTTCACACTACATTATTTTAAGCCCGATTTAAGCCCGATTTGCAAATCGTTGAGTCACCGACAAGTCAGGGTGTTATCGCGTGCAAATCGCGGGCGATTAGCGGACGATTAACGCTCGCCAATCTGTTAGTATGAAAGAGCAAACAACGCATCAAAGACAGCTTGCAGACACCTCGCAGACAGGTCACCGAGCTCAGAAAAATATCTAGCATGCTAGATATCCAGAGCTGTCGCGCGACTCAATCTCAGTGATGTCATGAGCTAGAGCCAATCAGAGCAAGGTATGGGTTGAGGTCACCGGGTAAATACGCGAAATGCACGATTTTCGAACAAACACGTCCAATAGGAGTTTGCAGAAAGATCAGCAACATGTCAAGAAAGCAATGGACTCAAGATTTAGATCAAAATTGAATCGAACTGTGGCAGGAGCATGAATGCCTTTATGATGTTGGACATGAGATGTACCACAACCGCATCCAGAAAGAGAAAAGGTGGACAGAAATCACAAACGCCCTCAAACAGTGAGCAAAATGTTATTGGAAATGTACATTAAATCTTACTGTAATTCCGTTTGTTGTGATATATTATATTGTGAAGTAAGAGGATATTCAGTTCAAGGATTTAATTGTCATATTTAGTTTGAAACAGAGAATTAAAACAAAAGAATTAGTGGGGGTGCATAACTGAGAATTAATGAATAATGCATTTTCTTTATTAATTCTAGACTTTACTGTTGAGGACATTAAGATCAGGGCCGTATCCCTGCGAACGCTTGTAGATGAGATTGATTCGTTGGGTGACGGAGTTGTTGTCAAATCCTGTAGTGCGCCAGCTCCAGTTGCGGATCAATCATGATGTGTCGTTTGGTGTGAACGGCTCAACAACTTGAACACTCCTGATTTCACAGAGAGCAAGTCATGTAGTGTGAACTGCACAGTTCAGCCCGATGTTTTGAAATCATGTAGTGTGAATAGGCTTACGCCCGTTTCACACATACTCCGTTTGCAGTGCGTATGCGGTCCGTATTTTTTTCCGTACCCATGTTAACAGGTTAGAGCTTTCACACTGCACGCGGATGCAGTCCGTCGATCCGTTCCAGTTGCGGTGCGTATACAGCAGTGCAGAGATCGTTTCCGTACCGAGTCTATTTCTGCTGTGCTGCAAACGCAGAAATAAAGTGACAGCGCACGGTTCGTGGTCAAAATGAACTCAGATTGACCTCGAAATGTAGTAGTTTCACCATAAATGCATTTAATTGAATAAAATGTAATAATCTCTCCATAAAGGTATTTAATTGTTTCATATTTTTACTTAAAGACATCTTAATATATAAGTAATGCATGGAATTGTATGCATCGTGTTTAAACGAGCATGCGTCCATTCAAGTTTGTTAAAGAGAATCGCAAAGCCATGGCAAAACTTTTATTTTAATAAAAGTTGCTGCATATGGTGAACATATTTTGATTACCAAAAACCAGGACACATGGCCCAGAAAACAAATGATACTCGAAGTTTACTCAAAGATGCCTTATTAATTTCAGTACAATTAAAATAGGCTATATGCCCCCTCTGTGGAGAAAATTGTTGTATTAAGACACAAATTCAGATAGGCTTCTCAGAGGATACTCAACATGTTTTATTATGACAGGTTGGTTTAAAAAATAATGAATGAAATAATGATTAAAAAATAATGTCTCTTCTGTATTAGAAAAATAAATATATAATATTAATTAACTAAAAGAAATACCTTCAAATTGAACAAAAATACCTCTCACAAACGTACAAAAACGAACTAGTTTCCTCCCTCTTTATCCTGTTTTTCTTCCTCATCCTCCTTGTTTGCTCATCTCCTATATTTTACCGTAAAGCTGATCATTTCCAGCGTTTTTTTAATTTTTTTTTGAAAACCAGGACATCACTTTATAAAAAACGGCCAGGAAGGACGTGAAAACAGGACTGGGATAACAGGACTGTTGGTCACTGGTCACGCTATTGCTGCATAACTTCTGATTTTGAAATAAAAATAGCGAGTGTTTGTGGTACAGCTCACGCACTGCAAACGCAGCATATGTGAAAGCACTTTAGCGCGTGCGGCTCCTGTACCGGATACGCACCGCAACACTCACCGCATACGCACTGCAAACGGAGTATGTGTGAAACGGGCGTTAACCTGACCCAAATGTCCACAATTGTCTATTTACAATAGTTGTCATCAGATAGTCACTCATGCATTCAATAGCAGGCAAAGATGCATATAAAGCAAGTGACTTGATTGCTATCATTGATCATGCAGCCGACAGAAACACACAAATCAGAATCATTCGATTTCAGTTATTCCATTTATCACTACAATACAAATGATTGACTAAAAATTTAATCAAGTGTTCTAAAATAGAAGCAAATAAAGTGAGGGACTATACATTAAATGTCTACATTTCTGTAATCTTAATTCTCTGGCATTTGCATATATTTAATATGGCCATATTTAAGCATGACTTTTTGGACGTTTATGAAATGGTTACTTTTGAATAATATTACAACCCGATCTCACGGGAATTCGTGCGAATTTTACGAGGTGGCTAATTCGTAACAATTCATACGACCTCAGTCGTACAAATTAGTACGATTTTTGCTAAATCGTACATATTTTACGAATTGGCCAATTCGTATGAATTCGTACGAATGACCTACCCCTGACCCCGCCCCTAAACATAACCGTCACGTGGGTTTAGACAAATCGTATGAATTCGTACGAGTGAGGTCGTACGAATTCGTACGAATTAGCCACTTTTTAATCACTCGTACGAATTCGTACGAATTGGTCGTGAGATAGGGTAGAATATTACATTTTTAGCATTAAAATGTTGTATAAGTGTTTTTCATTGTTAGTTTGTTAACTTCTTCAACATTTAAAAATAGATTTTAAATCGATTTTAAATGTATTTAATCTGTTATTATCTTCATTAACGTACTATGAACTAACAGGAATTATCAAGGTAGACTAGCTCAAATATTCATACATGCAGTAAAAACATAGGCTACATTGTATAATGCATAAAGCTCATGAGAGCCAACTAATACATCCTTGTTAACTAATGAGACTTGCAAAGTATTACATGAAACTTGCATGCGTTTTTAGGTTACAGCTAAAGAAACACGTTTGACCTGTAATATTTGAATGTGTAAATTTTCTGTTGAACTTTTTTTCATTTTAATAAAAATTCACATTTATATATTTATTTCATGTAGCGCATTTCTGTTTAGCACTGAAAAAAAAAAAGTGAATAATCGGTTATCGGCATGTACGGTCAAACCTATCGGTAAAAATCCACTATCGGTCGATCTCTAATTTGAAGTAATAAACATGTTATTCATTTTCTACAGCCTCCCATGCTTGAAACTGTGCTATTAGCTGAATACTTTTCTGAATATATTAGGGCAAAGCACAAAAAGAAACAATGCAACATTCAAGCTGGGATACAAACAAGCAAATATGTCATTAGGTGGATTAATGTTCTCGCCATTACCCAAGTCATCTATCAAGACCAGTTTCATTAAAATAGGCTAAATTAATAGTTATTAGCATTTTTGTAAATTTGAATATAACTTTTGACCCCAACGAACGGAATTTCTTACCTGATAACTGCTTGTAGCTGCTTTTATTAGTAATTTTTATTTCACTAGCAACTAGAATAAGTGCATCAACCAGCTCACATTTTCTTCTGTAAATCGGAAACCAAAGAATAAAAGTGTTGATTTTCATCTTTTATTTCAACGTATTTGAAGTGGATTTATTGAACTATGTTGCTGGGCTTGCAATGGTCACTGCAAATGGTACTAGCTGCTTGGAATAATGTTAGTTAGTTATTAGAGTACAAACACAATTTTTCTTTCTTTTTTTTTTTTTTTTTTTTTTTAAATCTGAGAGTCTTCCCAGTCTCAGTCCTCCATAGGCTTCTATTGTAATTGAAACCTGCCAGTCCAGAAAGTTAGTAAAAACATTGTTTAAATAGTCCAAGTGACTACAGGCTCAACCTTAATTTATCAAGTGAAGAGAATACGATACTAAAATGTCACATGAAAACAATGCCAACTGCTGGCATTTGGTCAGACAGAATCATCACCATTCACTGCGTCATCAGTACATGCACCAGATGGAGTATCCAGAATAACCCTGCTTTATAAATAGTTTGGCCAGAGATCGTTACTAAACTAACTACTTTTTTATGGCAACTCGGAAGAATACGCCTTGGTCGGCAGGTCGGCACAATATGCATTGATACAAATTACTATTTTAAAGTTTCATTGATACAACATTGCTCCGAGTTGAGAAAGAAATGCATAGTGCCATAATTGCTCGATGACATAAGGAACCGATAAATTTGTTTTTGAACCGGTTCATTAAACTGTCCGAAACATTAAACTGGTTCGCGGAAATGAATCGTAGGCTTCTTTACTTGACATACTCGGTAATGTTAACTCAGACAAGCACATCATTTAAAAACAATTATCATAGGCCTATACGATACAGCTCTGATATTTACAGTACACTTTAAAGGTGCTCTAAGCGATGTCACACGTTTTTTTAGGCCCAAACATTTGTCACATACAGCAAACATCTCCTCACTATCCGCTAGCTTCCTGTCCTCTAAATACACTGTTTAAAAAAAAAAAAAAAAGAAAGCAGCCTATGCGGACAACCCAGGCACCATAAACATCACCCTTTCGCCAATGGCGTATTTTTGTGTTTAATGTAGAAATTAGTTAGATATTCTAAAAATGCACATTTCTTTCATACTTCAGACAATATACAGTGAATTTCATTCATTAAAAATATATGTATATTAGATATTTCAGAAAATAAATAAAAGCAGGGACAATTAGTGTAAATCGCAGCATCAGCTTCAGGTTGGGCATTGGTGTTTAGCCTCTCTTTACTTCTGGGTTTCTTTCCACCGGGACCTTGCTTTTGATTTCAAAATAGCAGCTGTGTGAAATCAGAGTATAGGACTGTGAAAATATATAATTACAAAGACTACAAATCCTAAAGCTGTACATTTTCTCTCAATGAATGAAGCCGACTTTACTGAAGCTAACATCTCTCATTCTTCTAAAGCAGACCACCATGCCTGAGTGTTTTGGACCACTGCACACATAAGCAACGGTTATCTTGCTCATTGTTTTGTTTCCTGGGAGATGTAGTTCATTGCAAGATTTTCACATAAAACTAAATGTTACTCTTATGTTATGACAAACATCATGTGTAATTCAGGGAACAGTTCAGGCAGAATAAAGAGAAAAATTGTCTTAATTCAAACATACAGTTTTACAGTTTTTGTAAGCTAAAAAAAAAAATCGTCTCACCTGCGAGTCCAGCGTCTTTTGCGCTCAAACAAGCACACAGACACAGTAAAACAGCACTCAACGAGCAGTGACCGTGAGCTGTCATCATTGACCTGCGACCTCACGAACTCAGCTGGAAGAAGCTAGCTCATAAAACTACAACGAAAACTGTGTTCCTTCATCAAAAAATCTGCTAAATCCCACAGGAAACGCAGTGAAATGTTTTAAAGCGCACACGTTTTTAAAGATCAATGATATCTGGGCAACTCCAGCACTGATGAAACTCAGCTGCAGCTTTCTAGCCTGTAATCTTGAAGACCTTGATTATGTTCAGGTGTGTTTGATCAGGGTTGGAGGAGCGGATGGATCGCTTTGTTCACGATGCATATCTTAATAATTACAATGAGACGATTGTTAGTTTCTATGGCAACATTATCAACGCCAAAATAGGCTTGTTTGAGATGCGCCTTGCCTCGCCAAAAATGTAAGGCTTGTTTGAGATGAACAAAATCTGCGCAGAACCGATCACAAGTGATTAGCGCTAGATGCATGCTGGTTAGAAATGTGTCCGAGAGAGCGGTCCGCCTGGCTCTGATGTCATGTACGTCAAAAAACTCTCGCGAGCGCAAGGCGCACCTGTCGGATTCTGCAGTCGCGCGCAGTTGCTCTCCACCGACTGCGCTGATCAAAAGCACGATGAGAAACGACTTGCTGACGACACAGCTTAATGCTCATTGGTTTAAACAACAGTGATGAAGGTAAATTCCATATTCATAAAGCTAAATTCTCCAAATCAAGGCCATGTACTGTATTATTATTATTATTTTTTTTTCAAATTTAAACTGATATATTGTGAGTCTCTTAAACGGGTTAAAAGCTATGTCAGTAACTCAAATATAGCCTACTCTAAAATGTTCAAGTGGAAATTAGAAAACTCTTTTTATAGATGATGAAGTTTGTAAATCTGTCTATTTAAGCTATGTATTATTTTTTTTTTATTAATTTTATTCTGATGTGTATTTATTTGTCGCTGTAGGCCTATTTGTTTCACGAACTGTGGTGCTTGTATGTTTGTAACTTGCATTAATAAAAAATAAAATAAAATAAAAAAATAACAGTGATGAATTGTTCTCTTTTATAATGTAATCTAATTTTATAATATAATATAATCTCTCTCTGACATGGGTTAGTATGCCATTTTTATTAAAACAATAGCCTATATAAAAACACGTCTGTATTAAAGAAAAAAAATTGATTGGTAAAAACATATTTGGAATGTAATTAAATAAAGAGTACTTTGGGTGTCTTGTTCATTATATTTATTTTCGTAAAAGCAACAGAACTTAAATCACATCCAGTTTATTAGCAACACGTGCACGAGCGTGAATCCCGCGATATCAGACTTTGATCTCACAGGTGTCTGATCCACTGCGAGAACCAAGACCTGTACAGCTTGATTGCGCTTTTTTCACTCCTCCCCTCACTGCAGCCGCCTACTCTGTGCGGCTGATTGTAACCAATCGTCTAATTGCCGCGTACTGGTGGTGAGGAGGGTGCTGCAAACAGAGGTCGTGAATTCGGACACTTTCTGGTTTCCGCCGTAGTAACCACACACATGGTGTTTGCATACTTTACAACAGCCGAAGTGAATTGCAATATTTGTAAAATACACAGATGTTTCAGAGACATTTTCATTCAATACTTTATGTACTGCTTCAAACAGCGTCTGTTTGAACGAGAATAAAGTTAAAGGACAACTCCGGCGCAAAATGAACTTTTGGTCTAATTACACATTGTTACCTAGTCAACCGTTATCTGAGATTTGTTTTCATGATTGCCGAATGAAAATAGTTTTATCTCTAAAAACAGTTTAGCCTATTAACGCTAGTATAAAGCTAGTATGTAGGGCATAGAGTAATGACAAATAAAATCGTTTGTTATTACCACTAACAAGGCTCAAAATAGCCCCACACAAACATGGTAGCATTATAAGGGTCCCTACATTCAAACCGAAGCATTGAGAACTTTTTCAGTGTCCAAACAGTTTAATAAGAAGATATTTTATACACACAGTCAACTTCGCGAATACAGGAAGAAGCCATCTTTGAAAAATAGTCTCTACCAGTCGATCTACGAACACCGATGTGTTCGCGGGGGTTGGTGCCATCTCTCCTGGTGTTGGGCATCCGAAGTCTTCATAATAGGGTGGATCAAACCTGTAGCTAACCATACTCTCTAGTTACCTCAGGATGGGCATCCTAAAATAAAACAGAGGAGCAAATAGAAAATAAGTAGTGTAGCTACTGTTCAGAATATCTATGCAAGAATAATCATGTGCATTTGATCTAAGGTTATGAGATGTATTATATGAATACTAGGCTAAAGAGATGTGTTTTTAATTTAAACTGGGAGAGCGAGTCGGAGCCCTGAACATTATCAGGAAGGCTATTTCGGAGTTTTTGAGCCAAATATGAAAATGAACTTTCAGAAGCTCAGAGTTTTGAGACCTTATAGAGCATGATGGATTGTAGGGTGATAGAAGACCTAATAGGTCAGTAGCAATACTTTGTAATTGATATGGAACTTAGGTAACCAGTGTGAGATAATACAATTGGTGTAATTTGATCATATTTTCTTGACCTATACGAACTTTAGCAGCTGCATTTTGGACTACTTATATTTTGTTTATTGAAGATGCAGGACAAGTAATCTAGTCTAGAGGTCATGAATGTATGAACTAACTTTTCTGCATCAGAGACAGATGGCATGTTCCGGAGCATAGCAATGATCAAATACTGTGTCTCATATTGGATCTCATAAGATCTATTATCTTCTTAAATATTATAAAATCTTATTTCTCAAATCCCACATCTCAGTCTCAGATGTCATAGCTTCTTAATTTAATTTATTCTAAAATGTATATCCCACATATTATATCAAAACTTATATCTCAGATTTTACATGTCATATCTCAAATCTCATCTTAAATCTCATATCTTAAATCTCAAATATTATCTAAAAGCTCATTCATTATCTGGAGTCATAGATGATGAAACTAACCATTAAAGAGCCCCTATCATAGCATTTGAAATGTTCCTATTTTTGTTTTGGGAGTTCCCAAAACAGTTTAACGTGCATGCAAGGATAACACTTTATTTGTCTTATAATATACATTTATTTTTACCCTATTTGCTCAACGACTCCCAAATGATTCGTTTGATGATTAATTTTCCCAAACACCTCCTTTGAGTGCACGAATCTGCGGCGATTGGTCAAATGGCCCAGTCAGTTGTTATTGGTAAACCGTAAGCAGAGATTGTCGGCAACGGAACGCCCATAACCACGATTATAGCTTGTCAAGTGTTGAAAATTGTATATAGTGTTTCAACAAATGTGTCAGAAAAAGTGCACTTTCCACACGGTCCCTTACTCGCGTCTCTGTCAAGAGCAAGCTTTCCCGGCGAAACTCACATTGTGGCGGCTTTTGAGGGACAGTGCTTATTATATAGAGCGAAGTCATATTTGGCTAAGTCGTTTAGGAGGTAATTGACATTTTTCAAAGAATGTCTGGTGAATATCAAAAACAAAACTAACTTTACCCCGCTTAGAAGCTGCACGGAGTGTACACAACACACACAACACAATATAACTATATTGTGCATGCTACAGAAAACATAACAGCAAACATTATTAATATTACTTACAGATTGTGATTCGGAGGAGGACGAACCTGATCCATATACACTGGATACTGAGCCCTCCTTCGTGAACAACCGGCTTGCAAATCCACATTTGAATTCATTTATGTTTTTGATTGATTCGCCATTAAAATGATGAGAACACAAGGTTCGGGCTATACTGTTGTGGTATCGTTGCAAATATGAACTCTAACCACTGATTCTTCACATGCTCGTCCCTGGGCAATGAAAACAAGTGGCTGAACTGTGTTTGCAATGTAGAACACAGCGTCTTCTCGACATGATGCGATTCAGCTGAAGTTTTTGAATGTGTTCTAGACGTCACTTCAAGTTTACACTCCCGTCTGTGCACGCAGTTGTTGGGAGCAGCCAATGAGCTAATGTTTTGTATCTACGTCACGAAGTAACAGCTAATGACTCGTTTCAAAAACAATTCATTTCATAGACTCAGAGTCGACTCTCACTTTTGAAAGACAATAACTTTATATACGGTGCACTTTCAGATATAAATCTTTGCAGGATGTTTTCATTCCCTTAGAGCTATATTCCACACTACATGAACAGTCATTTTCAAAAATCAATGATAGGTGCTCTTTAATTTAACTTGCAAACATCAGCTTTCATCAACTCATCAAAGCTTCAGGTTGGAATGTTCTTTGCCTTCACGTTGTGCATTAAATTATGCCTTACATGTTGTATACCTATGTCAAATCTTTTTTTTTTTTTTTTTTTAAATCTACTATCTGAAAGTCTAATGTCTTCTATCTCAAATATCTGACATCTCAAATTGTACACTGTAAAAACTGTTACTTGGGTCTAACTCAATAAATTTAAAGACAACAGACGTTCATCAAGGCCAGCTCTGTTTTGTCCCAAGTTGAGGAAACAGTCGTCAGTGAAACGTTTGGATCATACACAACTTTGGGAAGTTGTGTTGGCATATTTCCAGAGAAAATAAATTTCAAAGGCTCGATGAAGGAACTAAAAAAATAAGTTTGTGTTCATCTGACTCCGCACACTGATCAACTGCTGTGCTTAGCTTGTTTCCAAGCCATGATATCTTATTAATGTTGAAAAACCTCAGAAAGTGGAAATTTCATGTCAGGGAACCTTTAAGGAGACTCATTATAAATGGAGAGACGTTACTAACTACAAATTATTAACAAGCCTATTTATCCAGTGTACAGTCATCTTAATGTCACATTGCTTTGGATATCTAGCTTTTTAAGTGAGTGAGATGATCCTCAACCATCAAATTTTGTATCACAGATTGTCAAGTTAATTTAGAATTCTGAACCCTATGTAAAATATAATGTAGGCCTACATTTTTTTAATCTTTGCAATTTTTTTTTTATGTAAAATACATCCATTACATTGCAACAAGTCCTGCTATAGATAACAAAACTACACCTTTTTCAGTAAGCAGAGCATTGCATTTAAAAAGAAGTGCTGGCCTTAGTTTTTACACCATATGACCTTGATGTTTGATTCCTCTGCTATGGCTGAGACTCCAGGAATGAGATGTTTGAATAGTTTTGTTCTTTATCCCATGTGCTTGTGTGAACACACACACGAACACACACACACACACACACACACACACACACACACACACACACACACACACACACACACACACACACATACTGTAGATGAGACACTCAGAGAGCAGTGCCTGAGCTTATGAGCTTGAGTCCAAGCAAAACTGCACCATCTTATCCTGAGATTGCTGTGCTCAAAAAAATTCCAGGACCAGAAATACATCAATGCAGTATTTTGTTGAGCCCCAACAGTGTGCTGACATTACAGGGGCTCTTGTTTTGCCAAAGAAAGTCACTAATTATATATATCACTGATACATATAGCAGGCCCAAACTTTTGGAAAATACAATTAATATGAGCCACCAGTCATTTAAGAATAAATATAACACAAAGTGAAAAAATGACGTTTTGAGGTGATAGAAACCATTACCATGATACATACACAATGTAAACAGAACTGCTTCTGATGAACAGAATTAACCATCGAATGAGGCTGGGCTGGAAATAACGTCTCAGGTTACGACTGTAACCTATGTTCCCTGAGAACAGGGAACGAGACAATACGTCGAATGATGCAATGGGGAACGCCTCAGGCGTGACAGGTGTCTGAAATCAAATATCAACTAACAGTAATCAGGTTGACCGGCGACAGCCCGTGCATCATCAGCTTGAAATGATGAGAGCGTCAATCTGGCTGTATAAGAAGGGCGCCTTGAAACCGTGACAACATCCTATCGTCTGAAGGGACTGTTGCAGGCAGACCCCGAGGCATGGCAACGAGACGTATTGTCTCGTTCCCTGTTCTCAGGGAACATAGGTTACAGTCGTAACCTGAGACGTTCCCTTTTGAAGGGAACTCAACAATACGTCGAATGACGCAATGGGGAACGAAATACCCACTCTGCCATGCTGAGGGGAGTGCATGCCGAAAAGGCAGTGACAACTGTCAGAACCAGTAAATTCCAAGGAACACTGAAACCACTCACCCTATGTCACATCGGGCTGTCAGTGACAGCACTCCCTACCGGTCATAGCCCAAGCTAATGAACCAAGAAAAACCAGAACGTAATAACGTGGGTAAATCTGGGCCAGCTCAAAGGCTTTAGGACCACAACTTCAAAAATAGAAGGGGTCCCTTCCAGGGAGTGTGGCTAGGGGGCCAAAGGGACCCCCAGCCAGTCACTATTCAGGAGAACACTCCTCCTGAAATGCCCCCAGGCTGGCCTGGTGATCTGTAGACACACAGTCTGGCCATAGCCTGTCCATCCAAGACAGAGCCTCTGGAAATTGCCTAGGAAAGGCATCCAAAAACTGAAGGCCCGCGAAGCTGGCAGAAACCATCGAGTTTCGGATCACAGAGACGGGATCCTCCGGAGAGTGTGACTCAACCTCAAAACAACGGGAATCGTACACTCAATCCACGAGTTTCCACCCAGTGCTTGCTTTTGAGCACTGAGGAAGTAAGAGAGGGATCAAAAACCAGGAAGGTCAAAGAGACCTAAGACCTGATGACCCCCTGTGTGGGGAGCTCCGAAACATGAGGGCTCATGTCAGGAAGGCCGTACATTGTGCGGCCTGAAACCCAACGACCACAGCATGTGGAAGCTCATCCCTCAGGAAAGCCAGAGGCTAGAAACCTGACAGACCCACAATGTGGGGCTACCTTCGAAAAAGGTCTAATGAGACGTAAAACCACCAGTTGTGGGAGATAGCTTGAACAAGTGAAGTGCCTGTCGTAATGTATTGCGACAAAAACACATCTAGAGTGGGACCCAAAGTGAAGAACCGGAGTCTGAACCACATAAGAAGGGACTGAAGCATATTGCGCGTGACCCTCACCATAAGAAATGGATTTTAAACAGTGCACAAGACATCTCGTTGGGTGACTTACCACAATAATAGGTGATGTATGGGTTTGTGTACTTCACTCTGAATTCAGGAAGGCCAGTTGAGGCCTGTAACCTGGCGACCACAGTGTGTGGGAGCTCGTAACCTGGCGCCCACAGTATGTGGGAGCTCATAACCAGGAAGGCCTAGTGAGGCCTGTAACCTGGTGACCACAGTGTGTGGGAGCTCGTGACCAGGAAGGTCTGGTAAGGCCTGTAACCTGGCGACCACATCAGGTGGGAGCTCGTACTCAGGAAGGTCAGTGAGGCCCAGCTGTGGTGTACCTGAAAAACCACACCAAGTGGGAGCTACTTCCAAAAGTTAGCTCTTAAGAACTCTTAAAGTGGGACCCAAGGAAAGACCAGGGTCTGAACCACATAAGAAGGAACCGAAGCATACCGCGCATGACCCTCACCATAAGAAATGGATTTTAAACAGTGCACAAGACATCTCGTCGGGTGACTTACCACAATAATAGGTGAAGTATGGGTTTGTGTACTTCACTCTGAATTCAGGAAGGCCTGGTGAGGCCTCTAACCTGGCGACCACAGTATGTGGAAGCTCATAACCATAAAGGCCTAGTGAGGCCTAAAACCTGGCGACCACAATATGTGGGAGCTCATACCCAGGGGGGCCTGGTAAGGCCTATGACCTAGCGACCACATCGGGTGGGAGCTCATACTCAGGAAGGTCAGAAAGACCTAACCTGGTGACCACAACCTGTGGGAACTTATTTTAAGGAAGACCTGATAAGGCCTGTACATGAAAACACCACACCAAGTGGGAGCTACTTCCAGAAGTTAGCTCTTAAGAACTCTTAAAGTGGGACCCGAGGAAAGACCTGGGTCTGAGCCACATAAGAAAGGACCGAAGCATACCACGCGTGACCCTCACCATAAGAGATGGATTTTTAAAAAGTGCACAAGACATATTGTCGTGTGACTTACCACATTAATAAGTGAAGTATGGGTTTGTGTACTTCACTCTGAATTCAAGAAGGTCTGGTGAGGCCTGTAACCCAGCAACCACAATATGTGGGAGCTCATAACCAAGAAGGCCTGTTGAGGCCTGTAACCTGGCGACCACAGTGTGTGTGAGCTCATGACCAGGAAGGCCTGGTAAGGCCTGTAAACTGGTGACCACATCGGGTGAGAGCTCGTTCTCAGGAAGGTCAGTGAGACCCAGCCTGGTGACTACAACCTGTGGGAGCTTACTCCACCAAGTGGAAACTACTTCTTCCAGAAGTTAGCCAGAGAAGGGCGTCCCTGTAGCCTACTTAAGTGACAGGACGCCTCTTAAAGTGGGACCCAAGGGAAGACCGGGGTCTGAGCCACATAAGAAGGGACCGAAGCATACCGCGCGTGACCCTTATCATAAGAAATGGTTTTTAGAAAGCACACAAGACATCCCGTCATGTGACTTACCACAATAATAGGTGAAGTATGGGTTTGTGTACTTCTCTGAATTCAGAAAGGCCGAACTTGAGGCCTGTAACCTGGCGGCCACAACATGTGGGAACCCATAATCAGGAAGGCCTGACAAGGCCTAACACCCGATAGTCCCAATGCGTGGGGAGCTCACATTCAGGAAGGCCGCTGAGGCCTGCAGCCTGACATGTGAAGACTCCCAACTACACCTTAGCGACCACGATAAGTGGGGGTTTCACATTCAGGAAGGCCTGGTAAAGCCTGCAACCTGACATGTGACAACTCACAACCAGGAAGGCCAATGAAGCCTGAAGCCTGGTGACCACAGAGTGGGAGCAAAGTGCTCAGGAAAGGTGGTGAGGCTGTAGTCTGGCTACCGCAGCATGTGGGAGCCCACATCCAGGAAGGCTGGGTGAGGCCCGTAAACTGACTACCACAGTATGTGGGAACTCATAAACCAGGAAGGCCCATTTGAGGCCTGTAACCTAGCAACCACAATGTGTGGGAGCTCATAACCAGGAAGGCCTGGTGAGGCCTATAACCTGACTACCACAGTATATGGGAACTCTTAACCAGGAAGGCCCCTTTGAGGCCTGTAACCTAACGACCACAATGTGTGGGAGCTCATAACCAGGAAGGCCTGGTGAGGTCTGTAACCTGGCGGCCACAGTATGTGGGAGCTCATAACCAGGAAGGCCTGGTGAGGCCCGTAACCTGGCGACCACAATGTGTGGGAGCTCATAACCAGGAAGGCCTGGAGAGGCCTTTAACCTGGCGACCACAGTATGTGGGAGCTCATAACCAGGAAGGCCTGGTGAGGCCTGTGACCTGGCGACCACAATGTGTGGGAGCTCATAACCAGGAAGGCCTGGAGAGGCCTTTAACCTGGCGACCACAGTATGTGAGAGCTCGTATCCTGGTGACCAGAGTATGTGGGAGCTCATAACCAGGAAGGCCTGGTGAGGCCTGTAACCTGGCAACCACAATAAGTGGGAGCTCATAACCAGGAAGGCCTAGTGAGGCCTATAATCTGACTACCACAGTATGTGGGAACTCATAACCAGGAAGGCCCCTTTAAGGCCTGTAACCTGGCGAAAACAGTATGTGGGAGCTCATAACCAGGAAGGCCCCTTAGAGGCCTGTAACCTGGCGACCGCAGTATGTGGGAGCTAATAACCAGAAAGGCCTGGTGAGGCCTGTAACCTGGCGACCACAGTATGTGGGAGCTCATAACCAGGAAGGCCTGGTGAGGCCTGTAACCTGGTGACCACACTGTGTGGGAGCTCATAACCAGGAAGGCCTGGCGAGGCCTTCAACCTGATGACCACAGCATGTGAGAGCTCATAACCAGGAAGGCCTGGTGAGGCCTTCAACCTGGCGACCATAGTATGTGAGAGCTCATAACCAGGAAGGGCTAGTGAGGCCTGTAACCTGGCGACCACAATGTGTGGGAGCTCATAACCAGAAAGGCCTGATGAGGCCTGTAACCTGGCGACCACAGTATGTGGGAGCTCATAACCAGGAAGGCCTGGTGAGGCCTGTAACCTGGCGACCACACTGTGTGGGAGCTCATAACCAGGAAGGCCTGGTGAGGCCTTCAATCTGATGACCACAGTATGTGAGAGCTCATAACCAGGAAGGCCTGGTGAGGCCTGTAACCTGGCGAGCACAATGTGTGGGAGCTCATAACCAGGAAGGCCTGGTGAGGCCTGGTGAGGCCTGTAACCTGGCGACCACAGTATGTGGGAGCTCATAACCAGGAAGGCCTGGTGAGGCCTGTAACCTGGCGACCACACTGTGTGGGAGCTCATAACCAGGAAGGCCTGGTGAGGCCTTCAACCTGATGACCACAGTATGTGAGAGCTCATAACCAGGAAGGCCTGGTGAGGCCTGTAACCTGGCGAGCACAATGTGTGGGAGCTCATAACCAGGAAGGCCTGGTGAGGCCTAGTGAGGCCTGTAACCTGGCGACCACAGTATGTGGGAGCTCATAACCAGGAAGGCCTGGTGAGGCCTGTAACCTGGCGACCACAACATGTGGGAGCTCATTATTATTATTATTATTATTGTTTTCTTTATTTTAACCAGGAGAGTCACATTGAGATATTACTATCTCTTCTTCCAGAGAGACCTGGTCAAGACGGCAGCACAAGAAGTTTCATACACAAGAATCACAGAATAAAATACCACAATTTACACATCACAAACAACAAGGCCTGGTTATGAGCTCCCAGGCCTTCTCATAACCAGGAAGGCCTGGTGAGGCCTGTAACCTGGCAACCACAGCATGTGGGAGCTCATAACCAGGAAGGCCTGGTGAAGCCTGTAACCCAGCGACCACAGCATGTGGGAGCTCATAACCAGGAAGGCCTGGTGAGGCCTGTAACCTGGCGACCACAGTATGTGGGAGCTCCCACAGATGTCTCTCCGTGGCCACCATAGCACCGATGGAACAGCAGATTGCTTGGTGGCCCGGAGTTCCGCAGCAGATCAGTCTGGTAGGCCTGAGGACCACAAGGGTGTGCAGAACCGCACCTGCCTGACCTGCTGCTGTGTACGCTCTGTCATTCAAGCATGAAGATGTCTTGAACAGCTTGGATGACAGGGTCAGAGCTCTTAGTGAAGAGGACCAACCAGACGCGAGATAGTTAGCCAACGTCTCGTCCACTGGCGGCATCGACACATATCCATGCTCCACGGCTCCCTCCACAGCAGCGAAACTAGCCTGCTGATGCAGATAGAGACATGAGGAGAACAGGTTATACCATACCCTACCCTCTCGATCCCAGCGTGGAGATCGGAAAGGAATGGAAAGCTCATCCGGGCTGGTGGCTTATGGGTGGGGAGGAACCGGTCATCCAAAATATCCGTGAGCGGGTTCCTCCCAGACGTGCCTCCACGGCAACTGCAATCCATCTGTGGCACGCCCCATAATGTCAACCAGCTCAGCGTACACTGGGCAGGAGGGCTGAGATGGTCTGGTCTCAACCAAACTGACATCCTCAGCAGCCAACTCCTGCATAGCCCGAAGAGAACAGTTACAGACCATTTTTTTTAATTAATTAATTTATTTATTTTTCAGAAAGAGAAAGAAAAGAGCTTCAACATTGCTCTGTAACTCACCCTCGTCAGCTGGTAGATCATCCGCGAAGTTAACGCCCCTCTCCAGATAATCTGCCAGCTCCATCTGAAAGCTCCACAAGCTCAACCGCCACTGAGCCTCAGCCCGAGCGGGAACCGGAACCGCGGGGTTCAGATGCTGCGCCCACTTCCCTCGAGAAGTGGGACTGACGAGAGCAGAGAGTTCTGATAGGAAAACTCACAGTTCGAGCAGAAAACTCCCTCGAGAGCTTCCCGCGCGTGCTCTTCTCTCAGGCAGAACACGCACAGATCGCGTGAATCCTCTGGTGTCAAATATCTGGACACAGGTCGGCACACTCGCGAAAAGTGTTTCTCCGCGTCTCTGCACGCTTAATCGTTGATACTATCAAACAGACAAACAGTCCCTGAAGGCGAAAAGATGTTGTCACGGTTTCAAGGCGCCCTTCTTATACAGCCAGATTGACGCGCTCATCATTTCAAGCTGATGATGCACGGGCTGTTGCTGGTCAACCTGATTACTGTGAGTTGATATTTGATTTCAGACACCTGTCACGCCTGAGGCGTTCCCCATTGCGTCATTCGACGTATTGTTGAGTTCCCTTCGAAAGGGAACAGCATACCTGCTAGGGCTGTCTCATTTTTTGCGATATTCGAATATGCGTTACTATCCATTTTTTTTAAAAAAGGTTTTAAACTGCCATGCGTAGCTCATTTTTTACAGTCTATGATTAGATCGGGTTTTTTTATTATTATTTTTTAAATTTTATTTTATTGTTTGCCATCTCATCCAGTAACGGGTGCTCTAAATATATTGTAGTATAGGCCCATGACTAAATCAAGCAAAAATAGCCAATGGCCACCCTGTTTTGACAATGGAAGATAACGCCAAAGAATGGCTTCCCCAAGAAAGGGAAGATGGGGCTCCAGCCTTTGGTATCATGGGAAGCTTGTTTGGGGACATGTGTAAATCGATCGACTCTGCCACATGCGACTCTCGCCAATTCTTCCAATTCAGTTTTTTTTCCCCATGTAGCCTAATTATGTGATTGGCTATGCATTGTGGCACTTCATATAGATTGAACTGATAACCTGCAGTTTCAAACAAAGTTTGAAAAAAAAAAAATAGACAGGTTGTCCTTTGACCCGTTTATGACAGTCAGACTTTGAGACTGATCGTTTTTTTTTTTGTTTTTTTTTTTGTGTGTGTTGGTGGTGGGGGATGGGTTTGTATTGCTGGATATTTGATAAACATTTTAATTTCTGAAGTGACAGCCCTAATACTGCACAACTTAGCGGTATGTTTTCGTTTCTTTGACAACATTTCTCCTCATTAGTGTCACCCTACATTTAATTTCTAGTAGCTTAGTTCAACTCACCCATCTCGGTCATGTTTTTTGCTAATGATTGTTTTGAAACTCTTGCTACCTAGCTCTTGGGAAGAATGGAAACCAGTATGTCATAAAATGACTTGGGGGGGGGGGGGGACCCTGGCATCCAAAAAAATAAACTCTTCAATAAAGTCCTTAAAAAAAAAACACAGAAAGTAGTCTTAAACATTTATTTGGTGAAACCATGCCATTTGAGTCTAGCACCAAATTGATCAGAACACCAGTTGGCCATGTATTATGCTAAATGGGCAGTGTTCTGTAAAGCGTAACTGGAGGCTTGGGCGGCATGCTTCAAAGGAGGCATGTATAGTTTGGTAGAAAACTTCACTGGAGGCTTGGGCATTTCAGCAGCAAGCTTCACTGGAGGCTTGGAGGCAGGCTTCATTGGGGGCTTGGGTTGTTCTGCAACCAGCTTCACTGGAGGCTTGGGGGCAGGCTTCATTGGAGGCTTGGGTGGTTCTGCAACAAGCTTCACTGGAGGCTTGGGGGCAGGCTTCATTGGAGGCTTGGGTGGTTCTGCAACAAGCTTTACTGAAAGCTTGGGGGCAGGCTGCATTGCAGGCTTGAACAGTCTGGCAGTAAGCTTCAATGGAGTTTTGGGCAATTCAGCAGCAGTTTTCACTGCATGCTTTGTCGGTTCGATGGCAGGCTTTACTGGTAGCTTGGAGAGCTCAGTGACTGGCTTCATGGGCAGTTTGGCGGCAGGGTTCACTGGAGGCTCGGCCAGATGGGGGGCAGGCTGCACTGGAAGCTTGAAAGGCTTGGTGACTGGCTGCACTTGAGGAACGGGCAGTTCGGCGGCAGGGTTCACTGGAGGCTCGGCCAGTTCGGGGGCAGGCTGCACTGGAAGCTTGAAGGGCTCGGTGACTGGCTGCACTTGAGGAACGGGCAGTTCAGCGGCAGGGTTCACTGGAGGCGGGGCCAGTTCGGGGGCAGGCTGCACTGGAGGCTTGAAGGGCACAGAGACTGGCTTCACTTGAAAAACTGGCAGTTTGGCGGCAGGGTTCACTGGAGACGCAGCCAGTTCAGGGACAGGCTGCACTGGTGGCGCGGGTAATTTGGCAGCAGGCTTCACTGGAAGCATGGGCAGTTCAGCAGCAGGCTTCAGTGGAGGCTTGAAAAGTTTGGAGGTAAGCTTCACTGGAGTTTTGGGCAATTCAGCAGCAGTCTTCACTGTTTGCTTTGGTGGTTCGATGTCAGGCTTTACTGGTAGCTTGGAGGGCTTGGTGATTGGCTTCACAGGCAGTTCGGGGACAGGCTGCACTGGAAGCTTGAAGGGCTCGGTGACTGGCTTCACTGGAGGCTCGGCCAGTTCGGGGGCAGGCTGCACTGGAGGCTCGGCCAGTTCGGGGGCAGGCTGCACTGGAGGCTCGGCCAGTTCGGGGGCAGGCTGCACTGGAGGCTTGAAGGGCTCGGTGACTGGCTTTACTGGAGGCTCAGCCAGTTCGGGAGCAGGTTTCACTAGCAGCTTTAAGGGTTCGGTTACTGGCGGCACTTGGGAAAAGGGCAGTTCGGTGGCAGGGTTCACTGGAGGCTCGGCCAGATGGGGGGTAGGCTGCACTGGAAGCTTGAAGGGCTTGGTGACTGGCTTCACTGGAGGCTCAGCCAGTTCGGGGACAGGCTGCACTGGAGGCTCGCCCAGTTCGGGGACAGGCTGCACTGGAAGCTTGAAGGGATCGGTGACAGGCTTCACTGGTGGCTTGGCCAGTTCAGGGGCAGGCTTTACTGGCAGTTTTAAGAGTTCGGTGACTGGCTGCACTTGAGGAACGGGCAGTTCAGCGGCAGGGTTCACTGGAGGCGGGGCCAGTTCGGGGGCAGGCTGCACTGGAGGCTTGAAGGGCACAGAGACTGGCTTCACTTGAAAAACTGGCAGTTTGGCGGCAGGGTTCACTGGAGACGCAGCCAGTTCAGGGACAGGCTGCACTGGTGGCGCGGGTAATTTGGCAGCATGCTTCACTGGAAGCATGGGCAGTTCAGCAGCAGGCTTCAGTGGAGGCTTGAAAAGTTTGGAGGTAAGCTTCACTGGAGATTTGGGCAATTCAGCAGCAGTCTTCACTGTTTGCTTTGGTGGTTCGATGTCAGGCTTTACTGGTAGCTTGGAGGGCTTGGTGATTGGCTTCACGGGCAGTTCGGGGACAGGCTGCACTGGAAGCTTGAAGGGCTCGGTGACTGGCTTCACTGGAGGCTCGGCCAGTTCGGGGGCAGGCTGCACTGGAGGCTTGAAGGGCTCGGTGACTGGCTTCACTGGAGGCTCGGCCAGTTCTGGGGCAGGCTGCACTGGAGGCTCGGCCAGTTCGGGGGCAGGCTGCACTAAAGGCTCGGCCAGTTCGGGGACAGGCTGCACTGGAAGCTTGAAGGGCTCGGTGACAGGCTTCACTGGTGGCTTGGCCAGTTCAGGGGCAGGCTTCACTGGCAGTTTTAAGAGTTCAGTTACTGGCTGCACTTGAGGAACGGGCAGGTTGGCAGCAGGGTACACTGGAGGCTCGGCCAGTTGGGGGGCAGGCTGCACTGGAAGCTTGAAGGGCTCGGTGACTGGCTTCATTGGAGACTCGGCCAGTTCGGGCGCAGGCTGCGCTGGAGGCTCGGCCAGTTCGGGGGCAGGCTGCGCTGGAGGCTCGGCCAGTTCGGGGGCAGGCTGCGCTGGAGGCTCGGCCAGTTCGGGGGCAGGCTGCGCTGGAGGCTCGGCCAGTTCGGGGGCAGGCTGCGCTGGAGGCTCGGCCAGTTCGGGGGCAGGCTGCGCTGGAGGCTTGAAGGGCTCGGAGACTGGCTTCAATTGAGGGACGGCCAGTTCGGGGGCAGGCTGCACTGGAGGCTTGGCCAGTTCGGGGGCAAGCTGCACTGGAGGCTCGGCCAGTTCGGAGGCAGGCTGCGCTGGAGGCTTGAAGGGCTCAGAGACTGGCTTCAATTGAGGGATGGCCAGTTCTGGGGCAGGCTGCACTGGAAGCTTGGCCAGTTCGGGGGCAAGCTGCACTGGAGGCTTGAAGGGCTCGGAGACTGGCTTCAATTGAGGGACGGCCAGTTCGGGGGCAGGCTGCACTGGAGGCTTGGCCAGTTCGGGGGCAGGCTGCACTGGAGGCTTGGCCAGTTCGGGGGCAAGCTGCACTGGAGGCTCGGCCAGTTCGGAGGCAGGCTGCGCTGGAGGCTTGAAGAGCTCGGAGACTAGCTTCAATTGAGGGACGGCCAGTTCGGGGGCAGGCTGCACTGGAGGCTTGGCCAGTTTGGGGGCAAGCTGCACTGGAGGCTTGAAGGGCTCGGAGACTGGCTTCAATTGAGGGACGGCCAGTTCGGGGGCAGGCTGCACTGGAGGCTTGAAGGGCTCAGAGACTGGTTTCACTTGAAAAACTGGCAGTTTGGCAGCAGGCTTCACTGGAAGCATGGGCAGTTTGGCAGCAGGTTTCAGTGGAAGCTTGAAAAGTTTGGAGGTAAGCTTCACTGGAGGCTTGGGCACCAGCTTAACTAGAATGATACAATTATAAAAGAAAAACTTATTATATAAATAAACATAATATAACAAATACCTGAATAAGGAGCCATACACTGATGTCCACATCCATTGCTGCAGCATTTCTCAGTGTTAGAGTGTCAAATGCACACAGATCGGCACACTTACCTGCTCCGCATTTTTCACTTAGGCACACTCCAGGCTTTGCTGTTAAAAACAGATGGGGACAAAGAAACCTTATCAAACACTGAAAGTCAAATTCACACACAAAAGCCTAATTGCTACTCATTTACCAGTTTTTCTTTGAAAAGGGTAGTTACACCTCATCTCATTTTTCTTTTTTCATGGCATTAAAAAGCTTCCATAATTAGGGCTGAATCCCAATTCTCTATCTTACCCCTTCCCCTTAGTTTTGCGCATTCACGTGAGAGGAACGGCTATCCCAATTCTCTTTTTGATCTAGGGGTAGGTGTAAGGTGAAGGAGTAATGTACCCCTTAAAACCTAGACTTTCGCAAGCTTACTTGAAACCAAAGGGTAAGAAATGCACTGCGCAACTGGCAACAATGGCAGGCATACCATCTAGAGTTGAAAGTTTTTTTCGCTTAAATGATTGATCAAAATAAATATGACTTGTTTTGTGCCCTACACAGTTATGTACATATATATTTGCAACTATGTTTGTTGAAACGTTTTTAAAAATCGCTACTTTGCTATGCTAGGCTATGCTAACATTACATTGCTGATGTGCACAATCAGTCAAGATCACCCAAAATGTCCGGGATTCAGCTTTTGCTTTCTACAGTGGCCATTCATTATGTGTACATTATTTGACACTGGCACGCACGTGATCAGCTTCTCAGATGATGCATTCAGCTTCGAACGGATACCGACTGAGACGAAAACACGGGAATAGCCTATTAGATCAACAATACATTCATATTCACCGATTTAAATGAATGAATTCAGAATGAATACTATTTAAGAGAGAATCTAAAATAAAATTTAACCATTCTACATGCATCAATATGATTTTTGGAATTGTATCTTTTTTTAGTGTCCCACATTGGGGACACAACTGTCTCACATTACAAAGCAGCAGATTGTCTCAAACAACTTACAATAAGAGCACTAATATGTCGAATTTCTCTATAAATGGATTATTATTAATTCTCTCTTTTGATTTAATTAGGACACATACTGGGTTTTTTAAAAATGGTATTGGTGTGTGGATTTTATGTTTTAGTTACACATCGCAATGTCACAGAAGCCTGAAGTGGAAAAAAAAAAAAAAAAGTCCCACATTAGAGCAATTCACCCTACGCAATCGCTGTGTACAGTCAATGTAAGTGTCATATTTAGGAAGGCTGGCCCAGCAAACAAGCCTGCACTGGCCCTTTCCGGGCCCACTTAGGGCTAGCCTAAGGGCCCCCTGCAGGCTGCTGGCGCAGGGCCCATGAGAATTTGCTCATTGGCAAAGCGTTGGGCCTGCGAGGGCAGCCCTCACTTAGCCCTCACTAAACCCACACAGGGCCCGCACACTGGGCCCACAAAACATTGGCCCTGCATGGGCAGCCCTCACTTGGCCCCAAGGAAGCCCTCACTAAGCCCACACAGGGCCCGCACACACAGGGCACTATTAATCTACAATAGATCTTGCTCACAATTAACTATAAATATTTTTTGGCTACTATAAATATAATTCTTTGGGAAAACAATTATTCTATACATCTAAAATGAATGCAGTCACCACATAACTAATTTCTGTATTTTAAAAAATGTACAGTAGTCAAAGGGATTTTAAATCAATGTATTTATTAATTACAAAATGTAAAACATTCAATTCAGATTAATACCAGTTAATAAAGCTAATTTAACTCCCAGAAGGGACTAAAATCCACTATACAATTATATAAATAATTCAAATAAACATAAAAATACCTTTTCTGATAAATAAATATTTAAATAAATAATTAAATAAATAAATATTAATTGGCAAAGTTCACTCTTCCCCTGGGGTCTCTTGACTAGCCAGCAGACGGTGGTACCGCTCCTTTCGTCCACCCGCTCTGTCTCTTGAATTCCGCAGCCACACCTTTATTTCACTCTCAATTTCAGCATCACGAGGGCTTGGCTGAAAGGAACATTTTCTAACAGCCTCTGAAAAGCAAATAGGCATGAAACAACACCATGTATGGGAAGTAATTAATATATGCCATTTCTAATACCACATGCTTACCTGTTACAACCCTCCTTAGCCTCAGGTTCTGAAATGGTCTCTTTTGGTTTGAGCCATTCCAGTTTAATTGAGTGGCTAAAGAATGGCTAATCAATGTTGAGAGTATTCTCCTTGTTGCAACTTGGAAATTACACCCACCAATGGTTCCTAGATAGGCAGTCTAACAGGAAGGAACATACACAAATTAAAAAGGGATTTTTCAATAAAATTTCAACAGCAGCTAATTATTAGGTCCATAGATATAGACAACTAAAAACAAACAAAATATTCAGAAAACAATAAAGTTTCAATACGTATTAAATGCGAAGGGCTTTCAGTGTGACTGTGAGGTTGATGAGCATAATATCCTCATGTGTGAGAGAGAGAGAGAGAGAGAGAGAAAGAGAGAATGCACATTTATCACACTTTTAATATTTCTTTTCTATATAAAGCACATCTTGCTCTTTTTTTTTGCAAGCATCCGCTAAACACAGTTGGTCATGTCTTAAATAAGCATAACAGTTTTTAACAGAAACGGCAATTCACTGGTTGTTATGATATATTCTGCTGTCATTGTCTTAAAGGAACACTCCGACTTTTTGGGGTTTTAGCCTATTCTGTTAGATAAGTCCATACATGCCTTTTTCATCTCCGTGCGCGTTATAAGTCTGTTTGCCGCACCCACTACTAGCCTAGGTTAGCACAAAGACTGGATTAAATGGTTGCAACTGGCATACTAATCCAAATGAGTGACAAAATAACGCAATTGTTTCCCTATTTACATGTTGTGATTTGTATAGTCACAGAGTGTACAAAAAACAAAGTCAAATGAGACAGACATCTTTTAACCGTATAAAACCTGGGAACTATTCTCTGAAGGCGAAGTACTGCTACTTTGACGGAGTGATAACCGCATTACCTGAGACACGCCATGACGAGGAGCAGAGAGTTCGAGTTTGGGTAATAGAGTCAGCAATTTATAAACAGTAAAAGCGTAGTTTACAGTCATGGGTTTTCGCTCTATTGTAAATAGCTGCGACAGTAAACAGGGGAGGTAATACCATGTTTCATAGAATTCCAACTAAAAACGCTGACTGGATGAAGAAATGGCTAACTTACTCTGGATATTTATCCAAACACATCTGAAGAGATCATCAAGGACCATCGTGTTTGCTCGGTACATTTCAATGAGGATGACTATTTTGAAAAAATGGAATTTGCCACACGGATCATAAACGTGTGCTGAAGGATACGGCCATCCCATCTATAGCACAGACAGGGCAAAATGGATCGGCTGAGGTAAGTGTTCCGTTGTTTTTAGATGACAGTAACCAGATCTAATGTAGCCAGTAACAGTAGCCAGATCTAATGTAACGTTAGTGACACCATTTTATGGTATGTATATGTTTTTATCTTGATGCGGCGTGGACGCGCTTGGAATAAATGAGTGCATTGCACCTACATTTGAAATAACGAACTTGAGCGCACAAAAGACGTAGTATGTGTGAGCAGGCCCTAAAGTTAGTATTGTTTAATTACGAATGCGGTCTATCGCCCCAGTAAAAAATAAGCGGAGCTGTAAACTCAGGACTGTAGCCTTCACCTTGCTAATGAATCTGAGTTTTTTTTTGTTTGTTTTTTTGAGTGAGTTTTTTTTTGTTAGGCTGTGAGTTCATTGTGCAAAAACAATTTGCCTTGTGCTATTACTTTCCCCTTATTCTAGCCTATTATAATGCAATTATACTGTATTATATGCTGTTGAATACATTTGGTTCAGCTAATAAATTGCATTTAAAATATATTGATTCCTGTAATAATAATTCTTTATTCATGTTCTGTGATATTTATAAATCAGGATGCGTTTTTGGTTGGAATTCAATGAAACATCATGGTATTACCTGGTCTCCCCTGTTTATTGTCACAGCTCATACAATAAAGCAAACACCCATGATAAACTATGCTTTTCTATCTAGTAATTGCTGACTCTATTACTCCAACTCTGAGTGAACTCTCTGCTCCTCGTCACGGTGCGTCTCAGGTGATGCGGTTATCACTCTACCTAAGTAGCAGTGCTTCACCTTCAGAGAATATAGTTCCCAGTATTTATAGGGTTAAAAGATGTCTGTGTTTCATATGGCCTTGTTATTTGTACAGTCTGTGACTATACAAACCACAACATGTAAATAGGAAAATGTTTGCGTTATTTTGTCACTCATTTGGATTAGTATGCCAGCTGCAACCATTTACATCCAGTCTTTGTGCTAAGCTAGGCTAGCGGTGGGTGCGTTAAACAGACTTATAGCACGCACGGAGATGAAAAAGGCATGTATGGACTTATCTAACAGAACAGGCTAAAGCCCCAAAAAGTCAGAGTGTTCCTGTAACGCTGAGCATGTCGATCAATTTTTGTTTCTGCATAAAAATCTGAAAATGTAATAATTTAGAATGATTTCTACGTGGTAGAAATTACTTAATAAATTAATAAATTAATTATCTGCTATTTAACTGGAGATGTTTTATTTATTTTTGTATTAGCTGTACAACTTTCACCCCAACTTTCATAGATAGCATAAATAATTTGCAAGCTGCTGAAATAAAGCATACAAAACATCAGCTAAAATGATCTAGGCTATATGATTATAATCAGAGCATGTGCATGTTTGTCATTGATTTATTTATATTAGGTTATTACAGCATTTAAAGAGCACAGACCTATGCAAAGGAGGTGCATGTGAATCGCCTTGTAAGAAATACTTTTCCTTTTCAGGAAAATTATCGGAAAAGTATCGAAATCGCGATTCTTGACCTGGTATCGGTATCGAAACAATAATTTTTGTATCGTGACCACACTAAGCCAGAGGCTCGGTCAGTTCAAAGTAATTTCTGTCTTGAGAAGAGCTACTGTTGACATACCAAGTCTTTACGACATTGATGGTCTTCCATTTTTTGCTCCAAGATATCCATGTCCTGGTAGTTTTGGAGGGGTAATATAACGTCATCTGGCAATGTGACCTCTTTTGTGCTTGATCGAGAAAGAGTTGCCACTGTTCTCTCCAGCATAGTCAGCCTGTCCTTAATCTCCTCTAATGTACTGACTAAATATCTGTCAATACCTGAAAAGGAAGAAAACAATTAAAACTGAGCACAGAGACCGTTTTAGCAGAATAATAGGCCAGCTATTAACTAGATTTAAGCCATTTACTCTTTTGCGCATGCAGGCCACATTTAAAAAAATCAGTCAGTCAGTAAAAAAAAAAAATTGAATCTGGTTATAAATCATAATTGAGCATTAATGCCTGCAGTCTGAGCCTTTGTGGCTTTCTGTGTCACTTTCTCTGTACTATAATGATACATAGCCTTTACACATATACATGACAACTAATGTTGTTAAAATACTACTGTATAGGTGAAAGTATGAAATGGGCTAATGAAAAGAGATGCACTGATTGACCGGAATGGGACGATTTTCCCGTGATCGGCCATGTCCATATGCCGATTTTATGCCAGTCAATGCACTCATGATTACCATCCTGTAACATCAGCATCACAGCAGTTTCACACCGCAAGCGTGAGCGGCACATATTTTTCTCGGAGTGCATGTTAACAAATGAGTGCATTCACAATGGCTGCGTGAGCGCCAAGTGTGTGCAGTGATGCGTCACTGAGTCTAGTTTGTGTTGTGCTGCGCTGCTCACGCTCAATTATAGTGAAAGCACCCTTTTGATGGACAAAATAGAATTATTATTTGAATTATTTCTTATTTTATTTTCTATTTGCTCAAAATGCACAGAATAAACATGTAAAATTAATAGTAAAAAAACATTTACAGAAGATATACACATTTAAAGGGTTAGTTCACCCAAAAATGAAAATTAAGTCATTAATTACTCACCCCCATGCTGTACCAACCCCGTAAGACCTTCGTTCATCTTCGGAACACAAATAAAGATATTTTTGATTGAATCTGAGGGCTGGATCACTCTTCCATAGACTGCATAAGGGACTGGCTCTTGACGGCCCAGAAAGTCATTAAAAGAAAAGGTTTAAATATTCCATGTGCCTACAGTGGCTCAACTATAACTTTATCAAGCGACGAGACTACTTTTTGTGCGAAAAAAACGTAAATAACGACTTTATTCGACTTTCCATTACTTCCTTATGGGCGCATGCGCGAGAACTGAGACGAGACCGTTCTTCTTCGACTACTTTTTGTTACCGGCTGCTCACCGCTTAGGAGTTTTACCGCCCCCTACCGTATAAGATGACGTACTGATATAGCCGGAGGCGCAAAACGTTCTGTTTACAAGCAGTACGTCATCTTATACGGTAGGGGGCGGTAAAACTCCTAAGCGGTGAGCAGCCGGTAACAAAAAGTAGTCGAAGAAGAACGGTCTCGTCTCAGTTCTCGCGCATGCGCCCATAAGGAAGTAATGGAAAGTCGAATAAAGTCGTTATTTACGTTTTTTTTTCGCACAAAAAGTAGTCTCTTCGCTTGATAAAGTTATAGTTGAGCCACTATAGGCACATGGAATATTTAAACCTTTTCTTTTAATGACTTTCTGGGCCGTCAAGAGCCAGTCCCTCAGGCTGTCCATGGAAGAGTGATCCAGCCCTCAGATTCAATCAAAAATATCTTTATTTGTGTTCCGAAGATGAACGAAGGTCTTACGGGGTTGGTACAGCATGAGGGTGAGTAATTAATGACTTAATTTTCATTTTTGAGTGAACTAACCCTTTAAGCTTATTTTTAATCATTCAGTTGCATTATAGCGATTATCTGTTAAAAAAATGTTTGATTTTATATACAAAATGTTCTATTAAAGAAAAGATAGCAAATAAATGTTTGTGTGTGCTGTAAAGTGGTTAGAAAAAATGAAATCAGAATCGGCTAAAATAGGTATTGGCAGGTCAAACTCAATGAAAAAACAGAAATCAGAATAGGCCTAGTGTGCATCTCTACGAATGAAACAATAAAATCCACATAAAATACATAACAGACAAAATCCTAATATTATTAGGTAATGTAAGGCCTAGCCTAATAAGAAAGAAATATACATTAACATTGAGTTCTTCTATCAAGAACAAATTCTTATTGAATAACCATCATTACAAGATGCAGCCACAAAGAATAAAAATGAGAACTTTTGCTTCCAAGGCTAGAGAGGTGTAAAACTTTTTACAGTCTACAGTCTTTTTACCTGCTGATAGAGAGTGCCTAACAGGACGGGTGAAGGCTGCAGGTGAAGGACGGCTTGCAAGTGGAAGGTTGATCTCAGGTGAAAGTTGAAGATGACTTGCTGGTGGAGGGTGACTCGCTGGTGGAAGGTGACTCGGAGGTGGAAGGTGACTCGGAGGTGGAAGGTGACTCGGAGGTGGAAGGTGGCTTGGAGACAGAGTAACCAGAGAGTTATGACCAGAAGGAGCCAAACCCATGGGTGGTGGTGGAACTGGTGGCTGGTGTACGACTGCAGCTGTGACTGTTAGTGATTTTCTCTGCCGTTTCAGTGGAGCAGGTTCAGGCTCAAGATCAATGTAGCGTTTGGTAGGTCTGCACAAAATGAGGAAAAACAATCCAAGAATGCATTTAAACACACATAAAACATTAAACACACATGAGCTGGCTCATACTAAATAACTGTCTCATACCATTTTAGATATAGTAGTAGTTTGCTTTCAGGATCTTGTTCACAACATTTATAACTTAGAATGCTCTATAATTTATGTTTAATATTTAACATAATTTGCATAAATGTACTAGACAGAAAAAGCAATAGAACAACACTTACTGTCTTGACCGCTGACTGCGATCTAATTCTTCAGGTTCACTGGCTACAATTAGATTTGTTTCTGCCATTTTGGCTTTATATCTTGCCTTTTCATAATCCACTGTAAGAAACAAAATAAATGTCAATAGGACTTTAATCTATTCACATTTTCCTTGTCACCTTTTATGCAATGCTTAGTTTAAGTTATTTACAATTCTGGGAGAAAAAAAAAAAATCTACCTGCTGTGGCCAAAACACAGATTTCATGTGCTTTCCAAGTCTCTCCAGGAACTTCATGCATCAACAAAGCTGCCTTCAGTTTACCAGGGTCAGTATAAGGTGGCCACAGAGTTATGGAGGAGTCCTCATTAAGCCATTTGCTGCTCACAATCCCTACTGAGTAATCTGGGAACTCAACAATGTTGTACAGGGCCATCTCGCTTGTGCCAAGTGGCTCGCTGGTGGAGAGCGGCTCGCTGGTGGAGGGCGACTCGCTTGTGGAAGACATTTACATACACACAAAAAAAAAAAAAAGAAAGAAGAAAAAACCCTCAGTAGCTATGGAGAAATGGAATGGCTGCCCATTCAGTGTCTGTGTGGATCAAAACATATTTTCTTGTTATATCCGACAGGTAGTTTATTTGGTCTGTGCTTTCTAGATGACTTGCTTTATAAATACCGATGTCCTTTGAATCTAGAGGACTGGTGTAAAGGGAATCTAGCTTTGAAAACCTCTTGAAAATGATGTACTTCGTATTGGTCTTTTCATCACATAGTATGTTCTGTACCAGTCCCAATTTCCCTTGAGCCATCACACAGTTGTCCCCAGTAGTTGTAGCAACGCAGAACTGTTGAAAGATTGCCTTTTTATACTGGGTGCAGTGAGGCAGGTGAGGTATTGATGGACCACATGAGTGTCTCATTTTCAGCAAAGGTGTCTTGCTGTCTGTCTTCTTTGCTTTTTTTGATGTAATAAATGTCCTTTCAAGCGTAATTTGGTTAAATATTTGTTTAAGAACAAACTGTGGTTTCCGGGAAGCTTTTTTCAATTTCCTCAAGTAGTTTTCGAATGGAAAAGCTGACACTCCATCTAAAGCTCCATACCTCCTTACATCATCAGCCAAATGAGTCAAACTGTGCACATTATACACCAATTCATCAGCACCATACAACTGCTCAAATTCACTTAAGAAATGTTTCATGAGAGCATCAGCATAGTCACAGTAATAATTACACAAGGCAGGACAGAGCATCAAGTACATGGCAATTGAGAGATTCATGAAATTTCTGTAGTGAGATGAGGAAAGGATGTCTTGTAAAACAATTGGGCCCGTATAAAGTAAGAACTGGCGGAATTCAGTGGCTTTCCACCGGTCAATGTCTGCTAATCCTCTTGGCTTTCTCTGAAACTCAACTGGCATATGCTGCCTTAGCTGCTGCAATCTTACAGAGATAGCCATCACTGCATGCGAGCCCAACCTACAAGAAAAATCCCCCTTCATCCAAAAGCGTATCAATTTTCGAGTCACTCCCAGGCAAACTAGGTGCATGTAGTCCAGAATGAACATTGTAACCATGCCAATGTTAATCCGTGCAAGGGGAGAGTTGCCCCTATGGTGTTCCTCATCCTCCTGTCTAGAAAACTGATCATCTGTGCGGAGTGTAGCCGTCTTCTCTGGGAAAGTCATGTGGTTCTTAACATAGACTCCTTCTTGATTGCAGCGCTCACACCCAAAGTACCCATTGTGTCCCTTAATGTTTTTAATAAACGATCTTGCAGGAGCATCGCAAATGAAGCAGTCAATCTTTAAAGTAAAGTTCTTTCCTGCGACCTCAAAGCCTTGCTCAAGGCTAGCTACCTCCTCCACAAAGTCAGACAAATACTGCTCCAAATCCAGAGGCTTGCTATTGCCACAAAAAATTCCAATAACAAAAGGTTCCTCTTCAAATGACACTTTTCCTAAAATTGGCCACAACTGCAAAGCAGAGCTCTTGTACAAGGGCAACCCATCAACATTAATTTGGAGGCCAATAGAGTTGCTATCTTCGTTGATGAGAGTTGAAATTGTCTGCAGGTGAGTGAGAATGCCAAAATGTATATATTCACCACCTTTGATGTTTTTAACATTGGCTGCTATTTTTGCAGTTTGTAGCAGGGTGCGAGCTTGCTTTGGCAAATTTGGATGGAACTCCTGTAATGCACAAAGAAGATCTGAGAGGGTGTTCTGTGGCACATCATTCCTCAGAGCCCACTCACACAGCACCTTTGATAGTTTTGCACATTCATCTTCCACTGTATCATCCTCATCACTACTGTCACCATCTTCCACTGTATCATCCTCATCACTACTGTCACCATCTTCCACTGCATCACCCTCATCACTAATGTTGCCAGAGTCATCAAACGAATTTAGACAATCCATGAAAACATCATCTTCCTCATCGACATCCAGAGATTCAGGATTAACTTCTCCCAAACTTTCACCACCATTAATCTCCTGGACTGAAGATGGTAAATCAAAAGAATTCAGGATTCTTAATGTGTGTCGGCGCTTAGTCCAATAGCTCCTTGAAGCCATGTCCTTGTAATCTGTGATAAAATATATACAGTATAGGACTTTCACTTCCTTGCCGAGTCAAATATGCTATCAACATAAATCTTCAGTTAAAATAATCAGGCAAACTAATAAATTGTCAAATTTTGCCGTTTTAAAATTAATTTTGTTGCATGGACGGAGAGAACTAAAATGTTTAATTATTTTAAGCAGCATTTGCGCACCCCATCATGCTGTTGCTATTCTAAAAAAATAGTGGTTAGTCTAGTCTACAATGTTTTATAATAATACTGTGTTCTATTTAGTGTCCATTTTCTTCATTTAACATATTTTATATTTGGGGTATCCAAGTAATTTCACTTATTATAAATTTTTTTTAAGTAACGCTATTATTACTTTCCCTGGTATTTACTTTTGTAATGATGTAACTTAGTTTTACTAATTCAGTTTTTGTGAGAATAGTCGAGGATTCGGCTGAATTCTAATAGTCGAGGATTCGACGATTCAATTCGGAGAGGTCTGATTCGACTATAAACGTACTATACTCGAATAGAACACGGCCAGTTCAACCTTGTATATATCAGGTTATGTGTGTATCCCGCTCACGAGCGCTCACTCTTAACAGACACACGAACAGACACACTGTCCCCGGCGCTGCTCGCGCGTTACAGAATGTTCATCAAGCGCTCCCCGTTCACAGTAATAGGGTCGTCTCATTCAAAACAAAACGCACATTGAATACTCATATGAGTCAGGCTGCGAATGTAAGTTACGTGTCCGCCCCAGCGTACTCACATTAATAAACGCCTCACCTCTGGCGCCACGCGCACTTGCTACATACCCAGCACATCTAGTGGACGCAAAACACAAACCCAGTCAAACGTTTGACTGCAGTATCTTATGCGTCTCATAATCCGGTGCACCTTAAAGTGTGGAAAATACGGTATACATGCGTTTTATATTTAGCCTGAAATAGACAAGCATTCATGCGTGACAAAAAATCTCTTTAAGTTTTAGGAGGCAAAATTTATTTTTGGTAATTCTGTGAATTACACTGCTCAACTCAGATGAGGAAGGGTTGGCTCTCCACAAAACATAAATTATTATTTTTCATGTTCACAGAGGAAAAAACAATATTACAGACGTAACAGTTCTCCGACGGACACGAGCGCTCTGGAGAAGCACTTAAACACTGCTTTAAAACTTTCACAGACCTCAAACTGAAAAGCAAAGCCTTTCTTTAAAGTGAATTTCTTTTTTTTCTTTTTTTTTTCTTGATTTTAATTAATGTTTCATCAACCAATTGTCTGGATTTAATAAATAAGAAGGAAAAGCAGACAATTAGCCACTTAGCCTACTGATAATCAAGGCACGAAGGCACCGATGTGTGAACTCGAGCTTGTCTCATAACTACCGAAACTCAGCGTACAAGTATAGTCTACTCCACAGACCTGAAACATATACCTATATTGAAATGTCTACTTGTAAATAGAACGATTCAAAACGAAAGAAAACGTAATGCTCTCTGCTTATGAAATGAACTGTGCATCTCTCTCTGGCGCATGCACTTGGCTATGCGAAGATCGCGCAGCATAGTCAAATTCATCTTTATTAATAATTAAAATGTCTCCTTGCTCTATTTATTCTTTGTGACAGCTTTTTATTTTCTAAAGGCTAAAGCGTTAAGTTACAAGCTCACCACCGCATCAAAAACATGATTGCGTGATAAAAACATTAAAAAAATACTACCTAAACATAGCCTAACTGTTTAGAAAAAAAACACAGAACGAATAGCCTAATGCGCATACGTCCATCTCTTTTGTTTGAAATGGAAAAAATATAGCTGAACCTATCTAAAAAAAAAAAAAAAGGTTCGACTATCAGTCGGCTACGGCAAAATCTAACGAATCAGATTCGACTATGAAAATCCTTAGTTGAAAACAGCCCTAATCTAGAACTAATTATTTTTTTTTAAACTTACACTGGTTGCACACCAACTTTAAGATTGTAAATGCAATTAAACAACAGATTATGTCTGGCTACACTGTTATAAACAACTGCTTTTGTGTGACATACCTTTCTGTAAGGACAGGATTTTTGCTAAAAAGAAGTGCCAGGAGCCTGTTTAGAACAAAGACAAGCAAGAACATACAGCACATTAAAACATACATATATGTGATTGACTTACTATAACATCACAAATAAACATGATCAAATTACACATAAAATTTACAGCTGCTGTGTTTGTGGTATTCAAGCTGGACAACAAACATGGAATTTTCTGAAAGCCCATATCATATATGCTTGATTAAATGCATGTAATCCATGTGTGCTGGTTTGTACTTTACAATAAGCTTCATTAGTTAACAGCTACTGTTTTAACTAACATGAACTAACCATAAGCAATACATTTGTTACAGTATTTGTTTATCTTTATTAATGTTGGTTAATAAAATAAAGCAGTTCATTGTTTGTTCATGTTAGTTTACAGTGCACGATTTTAATGAAGTATAATTAGTAAATGTTGATATTAACATTAATAAAAGCTGTAGAAGTGAAGTTCATTATTATTTCATGCTTACTAATGTAGTACTATAAGTAAGCAATAAGGTACGAGAGGCTGTGCTGTATCGTGAATAAGTAACCCCTTCAGCTGTTACTTATTCACGATACAGCACTTGCCTCGAGTACCTTATTGCGTTTATAAAACGGTTGCCAAACAATATTAAAGTAAATTAAAAAAATGTATTAGTGCAACTTTCTTGAAGTAAAATCACTAAAAGCCTTCTTTGCACTAGAAAAAATAGTCCCTGAGCGTGAACAGCAACAACGTTCCAATGTGTAAAATGCATGAAAGCTCAAATAAAAACAACATAGAACTGCAGTGTTGCGCAGCGATCAATAGAACTGTTGGGTGAAGTGGTGATAGCCGTGTTTTATCGTGAATAAAGCACAGCTCTTGACCAATCAGAATAAAGTATTCGAACTAACCGTTTTATAATGATCATTTTTCTGTTATCAGGATTGGTTATCGAGAATATAAAAATGTCTAGTGTTCTTGACATTAGAGGAACGTGTTTTAAGATGCAGGATGCTTGATTGTTTTTTAGAGGAACTGTCTTTATCAAGACTTCAGTTCACCGATAACTTGCTGCATGATACAGCTTCAATTAATCAAAACCCAGATACTGAGAAGGTGTTTGACAGTTAGTAAACATACTTACAAAGCCAAAGATGCACTATAATAATGGTCTTGGCTCTTAAAAGAGCTGTTAGGGTGGATTTTGCTGCTGTTGAGACACGAGCAAAAGAGAGAAAAAGAATAAAGATGAGTATTTCTTATAAAAATAAATTAAAATGCTGAGTTGTAAAGTCCAGGGGTCAGAAAGTAAAAGTCCTGCTATATGTTTGTTCCACCATGAACTCAGCCAGCTGATATCACTAATGCCAAGTTCACACTACACAACTTTACAAGTCTTGTACAGTACATGACCATTCAGCACATACTAGTTATTACAGTAGGCATCTAAAGATTTATATGCCCTCAGTTTCTCTTTACGATCGGTTTCTCCATAAGGTAGGTGTAGAAGTCAGGCTACTCAACCGAGGTAACGTAATCCTGTCAGATCGTCCATGCATTGAGAGAGTGTGTAGACGGCTACGGGTCGGCCAATCTGGTTCCGTCCGTTAAAATTAACTTTTGAAAATAACAATCGCGGTCCAGGACAGTAAGTGACTGTACATGTGCATCAGATACCTGTGTGTGTGTTTACAGGGGTTGTATTAGAATGTTTTTATGCAAAATGCTTCACTATAATTAATTAAGATAATTTTAAATAAAATCTATATTTATATTCTAATACACATAGAAATAGCGTATTTGTGTGTCTATTAGAAGATAAATATAGACTTTATGTGAAATTATCATAGAACTTGTGTAAAGTCTGAGTTAAACCTTAAAACACACAGGTATCTGATAACATGTAATATGCTATTTATATAACTGACAGTACATTTCACTAATTCCCTGTCTTTATAGGAATTATGCAATTAGTGAAAACAAGTGCAGGACTTTTATTCATATTGTATTACATTCTGGCTTGACAAATAATTCTGGTCAATAGATAAAGGTTAAGGTCATCCACTTTTAACTTCCACATAGCTACACAACACAGTTTATTTTATTTTTATATTTTCGTTAAATGTGTGCCAGAGATCATTGAGTATTCCAATATTTCTGATTGTTTTAATGGCGCGATTGTGTAATATATTAGCGTGTGACTTTGAAATAATTAAAGAGCCCCTATCATAGCATTTGAAATGCTCCTATTTTTGTTTTAGGAGTTCCCAAAAACAGTTTAACGTGCATGCAAGGATAAAAAAAACACTTTATTTGTCTTATAATATGCATTTATTTTTACCTGATTTGCTCACCAACTCCCAAATGATTCGTTCAACGATTAATTTTCCCAAACATCTCCTTTGAGTGACGCAAATCTGCGGCAATTGGTCAAATGACCCAGTCAGTTGTTATTGGTAAACCGTAGGCAGAGACTGTCGGCAACGGAACGCCCATAACCAGGATTATAGCTTGTCAAGTATTGAAAATTGTATATAGTGTTTGAACAAACGTGTCAGAAAAAGTGCACTTTCCACACGGTCCCTTTACTTGCGTCTCTGTCAACAGCAAGCTTTCCCGGTGAAACTCACATTGCGGCGGCTTTAAGGGGCAGTGCTTATTATATAGAGCGAAGTCATATTTGGCTAAGTCGTTTAGGAGGTAATTGCCATTTTTCAGTGAATGTCTGGTGAATATCAAAAATAAAACTAACGTTACCACGCTTAGAAGCTGCGCGGAGTGTACACAACACACAACACAATATAACTATATTGTGCATGCTACAGAAAACATAACAGCAAACATTATTAATATTACTTACAGATTGTGAGGAGGACGAACCTGATCAATATAGCTACACTGATCCATATACACTGGATACTGAGCCCTCCTTCAGGATCAACCGGCTTGAGAATGATTCGTCAATAAAATGATGAGAAAACAAGGTTCGGGCTATACTGTTGTGGTATCGTTGCAAATATGAACTCTGACCAATGACTCTTCACATTGACTCAACCATGAAAACAAGTAGCTGAACTTGTTTTCATGGTTGTCTTTGCAATGTAGAACACAGCGTCTTGTCGACATGATGCGATTCAGCTTAAGTATTTGAATGTGTTCTAGACGTCACTACAAGTCTGCGCGCGCAGTTGTTGGGAGCGGCCAATGACATATCTACGTCACTACAAACCAGCAAATGACTCGTTTCAAAAACATTTCATAGACTCAGAGTCGACTCTCACTTTTGACAGACAATAACTTTATATACGGTGAACTTTCAGATATAAATCTTTGCAGGATGTTTTCATTTCCTTAGAGCTATATTCCACACTAAATGAACAGTCATTTTCAAAAACCCATGATAGGGGCTCTTTAACTTTGACATGACATAAATAATCAATTTTAACCGGCTTGTTTCTTAGCAGCAAAAACGAAAACCGTTTGTGTATCCTCAATACACTTAGTGCGCATGACCGGTGACCTATGCAAATTTTTAATTAGGAGACTGCCTACTCTACAACGTCACAATTTTTACGCTGTACTGAAACCCCTGGAAATAAGTGACTGCCAACTTATTACGTTGAAATAACGAGATATGTAGAAATAACTTTTTCTTTCTTCACCATGTGGATCAGGGCTTCCATAGAATTTAGCCTGAATATAGGCTAATTCCTTCCAGAAATTATTTCTGGGGGTGCTATCGGGGTGCTTTGGTCTTTCTTGGGGGTGCTGAAGCACTGCTAGCCCCTCCTAGAATGCTGCACATCCATGTCTGTGCTACAGAGAAAGTTGGAGGTGTGTAAAACATGTTTATAATGAAAAATCAGCAGTCATAATTAGTTATATCTCCTGTCTGAAAAACTGCTTATTTGCAATGATTGGAAAAAACACTGAGGTGAACTTTTACTTTCTAAACCTGGACTTTACACCTCTATTAAAATGTGCTGGTTGTTCATCAATTATTAAAGAGTGGGCATGACATTATGACATCACCACAATATACTCAGAATGTAGGCTACATGGCAAAAAAAAAAAAAAAAATCACAGATGCAGGATGGTCACTTACCAACAAACAGATGCTAATGAAGCTGGAAAAGAGAAGAGAAAAGAGAATAATTACTTCCTTGGAGAAATGCATTTGATATAACTTTCCAACAACAAAAAAATCTATAAAGTACTATTAAAGGAGAACTCCAGCGAACAATGAACCTTTGGTCTAATAAAACTTAGTCAATCGTTCCCTGAGATTTGTTTTCATGATAATCGAATGTAAAGAGTTTTATCTCTAAAAAACTGTTTAGCGTATAATGCTAGTAATGGGGGCATTGACTAAGTAAAGAGAAATCGCTAGTTTATACCACTAACAAGGCTCAAAATAGCCCCACACTAACACAGTAACATAATGAGGCTCCATACATGCAAAACGAAGCAATTGAGAACTTTGTAAGTGTACAGACCGTTTAATAAGAACATACTTTATGAAGGCAGTTCACTTCGCGTATAGACCATTTCAAAAAGATGTAAACAACACTGGCCCAGAAGCACTTCCTGTTTCAGTTTGTAACCGTTTTCTTTATTTCACATGTAAAGAAAACATCTTAAAGATGTTTGTTTAACTTTTTGATTCAGTTTTAAATGTTCTGTTGGTTGTATTTTATCCCAGCTTATATGTAGTGTTAAAAAACTGAAACAGGAAGTGCTTCCCCAGATAGCAAACTGACATTGAATCAACGTGGAAATATGACATCGAAACAACGTTGATCTGACATTGTTTTGCTCATCGAATTAACGTTGAACCAACGTCAGACGCGTCATTCTTTCAAAACTAACGGAAAATCAACTTGAAATCAACGCGTTGTTTCAACGTTATGAAAGCAAACCAATTTTCGATTTCATTTAGCTTTGAAGAATGCCGCGTCTGACGTTGGTTCAACGTTAATTCGATGAGCAAATCAACGTTGTTTCAATGTCATGAGAGACGTCGTTTCCACGTTGATTCAATGTCAGTTTGCTGTCTGGGTCTGGACCAGTGTTGTTTACATCTTGTGAAATGGTCTATACAGACAGGAGCCATCTTAGAAAATAGTCTCGATAAGTCAAACCACGAACGTCGTGCTGAGTGATCTGAACTGTGAACTTCTGAACTGTATGAGCGGGGTTCGGGGATCGACTTATTGAGACTATTTCCTAAGAAGTGAACTGTTACACCAGTGTTTTGACCGCGAACGACTAATGTTAGGTACAGTTATTAGACAAAAAGACGACGTCTAATGTTATATGTTGACAATCTGCACATAGAAACATTGTTCGCGATGTCTGCCGTCATATTCCCGTCTCGTCAACACCATGTAAGTTACGTTGCTGTGTAGAACAGTCAGTGGTACGTGGTTTGGGGCGGAGAGCGGGTTTGCAACGCTAACTTACCAGGTGTCAGTGTGGCTGTTGTCCTGCGATGCCCTCCGTGTCAGAGTCGATCTGCTGTTAAGAGGTTGATCTTGAACATGTATTGCGTGGTCAATTCTGTATCACCGGAGCGCAAGTTTACTATGCTGTGCCGGGGAGTTAGACGTGTTGGAAGCGGCGATGCTTTCCCTGAAGGATGTCAGAGCGGAGACACTTTTTCCTAGTATAGGTAGGCTGTAACGTTAGCTACTAGCACTACCAGTGCGAAACCACGGACGTTTCATTTCCCCTTTAACAAATACATGCTAACTTACATGTTGTTGACGAGACGGGAATATGACGGCAGACATCGCGAACAATGTTTCTATGTGCAGTTTGTCAACATTAGACGTCGTATTTTTGTCTAATGACTAGTCGTTCGCGGTCAAAACACTGGTGTAAACACAGTTTGATGTCGCGATTTTCACTGCCCAGAGCCTGTTTTTTTTTTTTTGCCCAGAGCCTGTTGAACTTTAGTCTCAGCCTCAGACGTCACGCCCACGGAACGTTGGCTAAAAACTGAAGTCTGAAGGTCTGGCTACGCGAGACTAGTTGAACTTGAGCCAACCAACCCCGCGACGTCACATGCACAATGGCGGCGCCCTGGCGGTGAAAGATATAAAGTTTTTTCTTTTTTTCTTCTAAATGTTTGCATTTGTCAAGTTTCTTATATAATTGTTGATTATTTTGGAAATCCATCTTGTAAATCATGTAACCATTGATTCACTGCTTCATTTCCCCTTTTAAATAACTTGGGTGCGTCACGCATATTTAACGGAATTTAACGGCATTTAACTGCACGGTCTTGGGGCCTATGTTGAAAAAAGGCGGAAAGTCATTATTTGTGTGGAAAAGGCCGTCCGACAACCTTTTAACCATTCAATTTGTTTCATTTGAGAAAATGGATGTTATTTATGTTTAGTTATAATATCTGAGAAAAAAAATGGTCAAACTGCGTCCTAAAATAATTTAACATTTACTCTGTCTTATTTTGAAATGTTATAACCTATTTATAGCAAGTTTTACATCATTTACATCTGTTTATATGTAATTAAAGTCTTAAAGGTCAAATAAAATAACCTGATAGTGATAAGTAGGTACTTTACCTCAGGAGTTGTCCGTGGTGGTCAGAAGAGTCTGAAGAGATCCGCGCTATGTGGGCGAGGCACTGACTGCATTCTTTCGCGGGCTTGCCACGCGAGTGATAATTTATTAACTATGTAATTTTATAAACATTATATATTTTTTTTTATTTAAAAAAAATGATTTGCATACATCTACAATTTCGTTATTGTACCCCGGCATTAAATGACTAAATAAAATAAAATAAAATAAAAGTCCAGTGTTTTTAATAGAGCGGCCGAGGAATTTAGAAATGTAAAAAAAATAATAATAATAAAAAATAATACAATAGCCTATCTGGATGTTGGCATATGTTTTAAATGGTCTACAGGATGTTTGCGTCTTTTTGACACCATGGGAAATGAATGGGAAAGCTTAAAAAAGAAAACTTGTCATAAAAATTACAGAAACATGGACAATGACACTGCAACACTATAAATGCACAAATTAAAAATGAATATTTTTGACAAACATTTATTTCACGTAAATATTTGTTCACTCATTGAATTTTTACATTGGGGTAAGTTTGTTGTTAAAGGTTTACACAACACAAGAAAGCTTTATTTCAATCTTTTAATTAAATTGAAAAAAAGTATAGCACAAATAAATAGGCTAACAATAGCAAAATAAATTTTTTGGATAGGTCTAACATATTCAGAAATACAGAATATAAATAAAGTAGCAGAATCAACTGTAAAATAACACTGGGTATTTTTAGTCATGACTATAAATTAAAAACTATATAAATATTATAATATATATTTTATATATTAAACTATATATAAAAAAAATATTATTAATCCTGATTCCTTAAAATGAAGGGGGGGGTCACGTTCACTTCACATGCGTTACGCACAGCTCAGTGTGGCCGTGCAATTTACCTTCAATGAAATCTAACCTTAAGTAGGACAAAATACTAGTTAATGGGGAATGAGATCTGTTTGATTAAAACATTCTTCCAAATATCTTCCTTTGTGTTCAGCAGAACAAATAAACACATAGAGGTTTGGAACAACATGAGGTGAGTAAATACTGACAGAATTTTCATTTTTGGGTTAATTTACCCTTTGGCCATGCTCTACAGCTCTGAGGCCTTGTCTTTCTTTAATATGTTTTAATTGCAGTATGCCTATTATGAAGTTTGTGGCTTTAAAGCAATAGGATATAAATAAACATGATGTGACGGGAGTGCTGAAACGCAGAGCTGGTGCAAACACCCCTGGATATGATCAGATCAAACACTTCCTATTTGTCTCCACTGTCAGACTATTTGCTGTGTGTATTGCACACAATATAATGAAAGTGGGCTACCTAAACTAAACCTGCATGGGCCCAAAGGTGCAAAACCTGCTCTGGGCCCGAATGGGATGCCCACAGTGGGCCATCATGGGCTTAATGTGGGCAGCCCGCTAGTGTGGGCTGCTCACTGATAGCCCGCAGTGAGCCCAAAGCTGTGGGCCTCGCCTGGGCAACCCGCACTGGGCCTGTTTAGGTTTGGCGTGGGCTGGCCCTAGCCCACTGTGCCCACAAAAAGCCAGCGTGGGCCCCGCAGGGGCATGTTTGCAGGGTGGCATGTCTTTGAGCTTTGCAATGAAGATCGTCTCACCTGCGAATCGGACGTCTGTTGCGCTCAAACATGCACACACACAAAGTAACAGAGCACTCAACGAGCAGTAACCGTGAGCTGTCATCGTCTTGACCCGCGACCTCACGAACTCAGCTGGAAGAATCGCTGGCACACAAAACTACAATAAAAATCTGTGTTGCTGCATCAAAAACATCTGCTAAAACCCACAGGAAACGCATTGAAATGGTCTAAAGCGCACGCGTTTTTAAGGATCCAATGATATCTGGGCAACTCCAGCACTGATGAAACTCACCTGCAGCTTTCTAGCCTAATCTTGAAGACCATGATTAGCTTGTTCAGGTGTGTTTGATCAGGGTTGAAGGAGCGGATCGCTGCGCTCACGCATAATAATTAGGAGTGTTTTCTACGGCAACTCTACAAGTTGTAAAGGGTATCCTAAAAAGGCGGATGTTGACGTATGGTCAAAAGACATCCCAAGACGTCAGTTTTATGACGTCTTGGATGAGACTGTGTTAAATTAAACTTCAAGATACACCTTAACTGGACACATTTGGCATAAATCAGCATGGATTATCTAGAGACAGTACACACAGACAATTATCCACATGGACATTGGGCTATGGACATGGATAGATTGCATCCTGAATGCAATTTGAAATTATTTGATGTGATATAGTGCTTTTATCATCTAGCAAAAGTGAATGTTAGATTCAGATATATATATATATATATATATTTTTTATAAAAATGCAAGATAGAAAAGTGTATTATTTGAAACAATTTCAATAGAAATGTGTATTATGCCTACAGGCTACAACAGAGTTAAAGGCACACTTTAAGAAAATGGTTCACTCCCATGATTTCAGAAAAAAAAAATGTAGGCCTATATCTTTTTTTTTTAATTGAACAATGATGGAGCAACACATTTTGTGTTAAAATTAATTTTAAAAGTGGGTTGTTTGTTTCAAAATCTTGCAAAAATGTATGGGGGGACACCACTGTCCTTTCACATACTGGGAAAACGGCCTGGGGCAGATATGAGATATCCTATATCTTCGTAAATTTCATATCTGAAACCTCATGTCTAAAATATATATCCTAAATATAATATCTCATATTTTACATTTTATATCTCATCTTAAATGTCATAGCTATCTAATCTAATATATTAGGTTATATATCTCAAATCTCATTTCTTATATCTAAAAGCTCATTCATGGTCTGGTAACAGAATGCAAGATCTAATGAGTCATAGATGAGGAAACTAACCATATTTTTAACACTTCTTGCAAACAACAGCTTTAACTCGTCAATGCTCCACGTCGTGTGTCGTGTATTTTGAATAATGATTTTGGATTCGAACTGTATAAATGTGTTTACTTTACTTCCTTTAGGCAATGTTAAACATACATAACAATTCACTGGTGCTTCCTCGTCGCACTTCCTGTGACATCATCTCCATTGCGCCAACCTTGAACACCATAGCAACAACACCACATCTCCCCTTTCTAGAGATCAAAGGGTAGACTAGCTTTGTCTCAACAGACCTTAGAGGATTATTCTGCCGCTTTTGCTGGCAGGTCTGCTCCTATCTAAATCTTAAAGGTGCAATACCTAAGATTTTTGCATTAAAATATCCCAAAATCACAAGGCCAGTGTTATATATTTAGTAAAGATGATAACTCACAATATTCCAAATGTTTCAAACAATGTTTAAATCGCGAGAAAATTGAGATTTTAACCAAGGAAACGGCACGTGTCAGCAGGGGTGAGCTGGGAGTCGCGAGTCAATCGCGTCATATCCGCTTACCTCGGTTTCCGCTCTACTACGTGTAGTCCTGGACAAATGCGGTAGTTGTAGTTGTGCGTTAGCGTCTATCAAACGACAGCTTGTTTCGCGCATTTGTTATGGAATGGAGCACATATTCTTTTCATTTATTCTCGGAATGTGAACTGTTGGCTGTAAAGGGGGTCGCACACCGGACGAGAAGCGCCGCGTCACGTTTAGGACAACTCCAGTAACGTTATCGAACACCGGACGCGTACTTTCTCATCAGTGTATGGCCAGCAATATTGTTATGTTTAATGACAGAAAATGAAGATAATGTCTGTTCTATGTTATTGTACTGTACAATTAAATACAATCGTTGCTGAGTCTGCATTCTGAAAACTTTACCTCAGATCATCCGTTCACAGAATGAATTGAGAATCTCACGTGAAAAATCTAATAATAATCAGTAATTGTCATTCAAGCAGCTGATTTCTGTAAATGACTGCAAAACTAAATGCATAGATATTGCAGCATAGGGCAAAGTCAGGATCCATTAGCAACGGTTTGAGGCAAAAATAATTACAATTTTATATAAAACTATGTAAATGGCGCTCTGTGGCGCAGCAGGGTTTTGAACACGGTCCTGAAACGTTGCTGGGCGCCGCGGACAGACGCCGAATGGCGCCGCCGGTATGTGTACACTTATAGATAATAATGTGTTCGAATAATTATGTGGTGCAACGCGGCGCTGCAGCTTCTCGTCCGGTGTGCGACCCCCTTAACGTTAATTTTGTAAAACTGTAGCTGTGGTTGAATACTTACACGACATGAAAAGATGTGTCAAATGTACATTGCAGACATCCCAAGTCTCCTGGATCTCCCGCATATTGATAGCGTTTCCCTGATGCCCGCAAATTAGTTCAAATCTCCCGGGATATAATGTTAGAGCGAGACATACTGTACAGCGCGTGCACTGTACAGAGGGAGAGACTTTGCGTTTGTGCCTCGCGAACGCGAAAGTTAGCCTTCCCTCCCACCCCCACAATCTTGTTATCGAAATATACCTCCCGGAAATGAATTCTTGCAGGTTGGGATAACTGACATTAAATTGATTTTTTATTTTTATAAAGTTACAAAGGAGGGCCAACCACGTCAACTCCTTGCGAGAGACCTGCCCCTTCAAACCCTCTCCACCATAGCTTCGTCCAGTGACTCGTACAGTAACATCTGTGATAACTAATTTACTTTTAAACCTGACTTTTCTTGCACGGTTATTTCAGTTTAATGAAATACAAGCATGTCATTAAACGCAACGTTTATAGAAATCGAACTTTACCTCATCCATGACAACTAATTTTCGATTCCCGTCTGACTGATTTATCCACGGTGGAGTTGAAAACAACAGTTCCCATCATTCCGCGTTCCTCCACGGCGTCATCAAGCAAAGCCGTTGTTGTTGTTTTGAATGTAGCGCCCTCTAGCGGCATCTAGATCTTAGGTATTGCACCTTTAAAGGGCACCTATATTATGGAAAATTCACTTTTACATGGTGTTTGAACATAAATGTGTGTTGGCAGTGTGTGAGCAAAATCACCCTAGAATGATAAAAATCCACCCAGTAGTTTTTTTCAATCTCAATAAATCATATGCACTGTCTCAGAACGAGCTGTTCTGAGATTCAGCTCTTTGTGACGTAGAAAGTGAGCAAGGGGTTTGATTGACAGTGTGGTTGTGGCATAGACCCCGCCCTCGGTGATCTGTGTACACACCATCCTTCATTGTTTCAACGACAGCTGGTAATGTCTCTTGGAAACATAAATGTTCTGTCGTGGGTTAATCCTGTTGTTGTGGCTTAAAAGTTAATCCTCAAGTGTGGATCGTCGTCTACTGTTTGCGATCCACCGTCACCTCCAGTAACAGTAAGTGTATTTTATGATTTTTGAGCAAATAGTCTTTTCAGTCGATGTCTATGGAAGCCAATTCAACAACAAAAGCGTCTAAAGTTGTTGTCGTCGTAGGATGTCTGTGTAGGCTATACAATTTAAACCTTGTTTGTATAGTGTGTAACCACACGTTTATAAATATATATATATATATATATATATATTTAAAGATATTATATTAAAAACTGCATTTATTTTCTTGTTCTGTAAGTTAGCCATCTCCTCACATTTGCCACAGAAGCACCTGTATGACAAGCTAAACATGACGCTACAGGTCCCTCGCATAAATGTAATTTCACTTGTACGTACTAGCAAACTTTATCACAGAATGTGTATGTAGTTTCAAAAAATTGCGCCAGCATTAGTTTTTGTGTGTGTGTGTGTGTGTGTTCCACGTCCATAATTGCAAATGGGACGCAATTAAAACTAAGTACATAAATGTATCAAATAACCATACCGAGACATACAGGTCCATTCTCATTTGTGTTTATTGTGCCGGAGTCTCTTCGCACCATTTATATATTCCGATTCAAACGTACGCTGAATGACATTCAAAACAGTGGTTTCTCTCACTCTCTCAGTACCGACTGCCATAGGTATCAAGTTACGCCCTGCTTGCGTTTGATTTAGCGAGGATGAGGGCGCGGCCTTGATTACGCGGCTTTACTTCCTGCTCATGACTGCGCATGTCTGGTCCCGAAAACGCAAGTGCGCTCTAATACGAATTTTATGAGGTGGCTAATTCGTTACAATTCGTATGACCTCACTCGTACGAATTAGTAAGATTTTGCTAAATCGTACATATTTAACGAATTAGCCAATTGGCATGAATTCGTACGAATGACCTACCCCTGACCCCGCCCCTAAACATAACCGTCACGTGGGTTTAGACAAATCGCACAAATTCGTACGAGTGAGGTCGTATGAATTAGTACGAATTAGCCACTTTTGAATCACTCGTACGAATTTGTACGAATTGGTCGTGAGATAGGGTAGAGATGTCAGCTCCATATCGGGACACTGGCGGCTTCAGTTCTCTCTGATGGAAAAGAGCGAGGGGCGTCCTCCATCTTTTTTTTACACTCTACAGTTGTAACGTGTGAGAGTCTCATAGTATGAGAACTGTCTCAGAGAATATATCGGTTTATGGTATTAAACAATTATTAAATATATAAACTGCATTATTAAATTATGGTTATTATTATCATCAGTTAAAATGACAGTTATTAACTAACTAGCTAATTAACTAACTTCAATAATTGATTATGAATAAGATTAACATCTTATTTGTTTGTCATTAATAACTTATTAAATTATGTTTGAAAAATAATTGAGTTCTATTAAAATTTTTTTTATTCCAATTTTTTTATGATTTAATAGAAATATATTATCAAAAACGGTGGTAATCAAATAAAAGTTTAGCAAACGTTTTAATCCTTTTATTTTTTGGCAAAGTGCTGCAAAACAGATTTAGTCAATTAAACCATGGACAAACAATATATATTCCTTAAAGAATGTGCCAATACATTTTAGTATTATTATTTGTGTCTAAACAGCACTTCCTCTTTAAAAAAGGGGAGGAGGCCACAAGAAACTCTGGGTTTACTGAAGAAAACCTGCTCCGACCAGGTTAGGTTCACAGAGTAAGTTACCATGGTAACTGACTCTGAGTATAAGTTACCTCTCTTTCAGAAACGGGCTTGACTTACTCTGCTTTGTCGGGTTTGATATACCCCCCTTTCTGAAACGGAAAACCCAGAGTTTCCCTCATTTCAGGATTAACATACTCAGAGTTTTCACTTAACCTCCTTTCTGAAACAGGCCCCAGGAATGAGATGTTTGAATAGAATTTTCTTTGTCCCATGTACTTGTGTGAACACACACACACACACACACACACACTCACATAAACTGTAGATGAGACACTCAGCGAGCATCGCCTGAGCTTATGAGCTTGAGTCCAAGCAAAACTGCACCATCTTATCCCGCGGTGCTCAGACAATTTCCAGGACCAGAAATGCATCAATGCTGTATTTTGTTTAGCATCCAACAGTGTGTTGACGTTACAGGTGCTCTTGTTTTGCCCAAGTAAGTCAGTAATTCTTTTGTGATGCAATGCATTATTGCAACTTATTCTCATCCCATGGCTGACAATTCTCATCTAACTGACAATTTTAACCATGCTTCAATATCCGACACTTTAGGCACTGTAAGAAAAATGAGGTGGACGTCGAAGATCTCAAAAATGAAGTTTATTTACAGCATAGCAGTGGCAAGGCACACGAAGCACCTTGGGTTCACCGGCGTCAGAATGAACCCCGAACATTCAAATCTTCAACCTTTTATCCTGTTACTGTCCTCTTAATGTAAATGAAGTTGCTCTTGTCGTAACAGCTGTGTTCTGTCTTTGATCTTCTTTCAAATAAGAACGGCCAAATGTTTAAAGCAATACGGCCAAATGTTTAAGGTGATAACATCTCTTTGAAGCCCCCTAATCAAGACGGTTCTTGAATACCTGCTGTCCTTCCCACGCTATAGGTGATGAACATGACTGTGATACTTTTAAGATTGTAAGGAATTGATTCTATGATAAATAAGCTCTTTTAAGTGAAGGAACCTTTCAATATAATCTATGTTGGAGTGGAAGTTTGATCGGAGCAGACTGTAATTTCTTACAGCACCATTTAGCGACAGTTACATGACCTAGGCGATCCTAGGGCATCATCTAACTGACGCTTTCCCTTTATCGTCAGTTAGATGACGCGAGTAGGTTTAGGTCTGGGGTAGGGGTAGGGTTAGACGTGATCCTAGGGCGTTATCAGACTGACGCTAAAGGGCATTCCCAAGGCATCAGTTAGATATACAGGTGAAACACATTCTCACCTTTCCAGTTAGACGCATTTGGAGTCACCATCACTTGGGAGTGGGACACATTTAAATGCATGTAAATACAATGTGACAACATTAAATGTAACTGGGTTATATATATATATATATATATATATACCACTGATACATATAGCAGTCCCAAACTTTTTGGAAAATACAATTAGTATGAGCCACCAGTCATTTAAGAATATATATATATATATATATATATATATATATATATATATAAAACACAAAGTGAAAAAGTGACGTTTTGAGGTTATGGAAACCATTACCATGATACATACACAATGTTAACAAAACTGCTCCTGATGAACAGAATTAACCATCAAATGAGCCTGGGCTGGAAATAATAGCATACCAGCTAGGGCTTTGTCATTTTATCCGCTATTCAAATATGTATTACTATCCTTTTTTTCCCCCCCCTTTTTTTTAAGTTTTGAACTGCCATGTGTAGCACATTTTTTAGAGTCTATGATTAGATTTTTATTTTTTTTATTGTTTGCTATCTCATCCAGTAGCGAGTGCTCTAAACTTATTGTAGTGTCCCATGACTAAATCAAGCAAATAATAGCCAATAGCCACCCTGTTTTGAAAATGAAAGATCAGAAGATCAGAAAACGCACAGGATGGCTTCCCCAAAAAAAGGAAGACGTGGCTCTGGCCTCCGGCTCCTATGATGGAAAGCTTGTATAAATCGATCGACTCGGCCACACGCAACAGTAATGCCTAGTTTCCACCAAAAAAGAACTGGTTCGGAACTGGTACTCGTTCAAAGTTGGTTCAAATTGCGAACCTTCTCAAAACCTGTTTTTTTTTCCCACTGACTAGAGAGCCCAGCGAACGATATAATTACGTCACTGTATATGCCTTAGCCATGATGTGTTAAAACAGTTCTAGTCCAGCAAAGAGTTGTTGCCTCTTTTGAACCAATTTTCCTGGCAGAGAACCGGTTCTCAAAATGCTTTGGTGGAAAACAGTTAAAATGGTATCCAGGAGCTTAACTACATGACTGAACCTCCTCTCCCCACAGACAGCCACACGCAGCATTGGTGGAGAGACACAGGCTGCAACAAATACCCACTTCTCTCAACATTCTGATGCAAATACCAGTGTGTGCTAGGCAAGTCTGTGCACTCCAAAAGTGTTCTCCACCGTGGGGAACATAGTCAATAAAAAAACGAGATCAAGAACAAGTTGGTTGGTGTTTCTAGCAAACAATATTAGGAAATGAATTAGGCTAGACCTTGCTCTTGCTGCAGTTTAAGTGGTCACGTTATGGTTTGTGCCGTGCTGCTCATTTTTTTTTTTTTTTTTTTTTTTAATTTAGCCTAATTGTTATTGGCTGTGCATAGTGGCATTTCATATAGATTGAGGTGATAACCTGCAGTTTAAAACAAAGTAAAAAGAAGTTATGGCCTTTGACCTTTTTATGACCGTCAGACTGTTGATACTTTGAGATTGAATCTGTTACAATTTTTTTTTTTTTTAAATGTAGTGGTGGGGGGTGGGTTTGCATTGCTGGATATTTGTGACCACATGAAAATCTTGAAGTAAAATGACAGCATGAAATGCTTGTGATGCAACTTAACAGTACGTTTTCGTTTCTTCATATCATTTCTGCTCATTAGCATCATCCTACATTTAATTTCTGGTAGCTTAGTTCAAAACTTACACATCTCGGTCATGTTTTTTGCTAATAATTGTTTTGAAACTCTTGCTGCCTAGCTCTTGGTGAGAATGGAAACCAGTATATCATAAAATGACTTGGGAGAACCCAAAACTAACTCCAATAAAGTACTAAAAAAAAAAAAAAAAAAAAACTCCCACACAGAAAGTATTCTTAAACATTTATTTGGTGAAATCATGCCATTCAGCACTGAATTGATCAGAACTCCAGTTGGCTCTGTATTATGCTTAACGGGCGGTACGCTGGAAAGCGTAACCAGATGCTTGGACAGCAGGCTTCAAAGGAGGCATGTATAGTTTGCCAGAAAACTTCACTGGAGGCTTGGGGGCAGGCTTCATTGCAGGATTAAACAGTCTGGCAGTAAGCTTCACTGGAGGCTTGGGTGGTCCTGCGACAAGCTTCACGGGAGGCATGGGGGCAGGCTTCATTGCAGGATTAAACAGTCTGGCAGTAAGCTTCACTGGAGTCTTGGGCAATTCAGCAGCAATCTTCACTGCAGGCTTTGGCGGTTCAATGGCAGGCTTTACTGATAGCTTGGAGGGCTCTGTGACTGGCTTCATGGGCAGTTCGGGGGCAGAATGCACTATAGGCTCAGCCAGTTCGGGGGCAGGCTGCACTGGAGGCTTGAGGGGCTCGGTGACTGGCTCCACTTGAGGAACGGTCAGTTCGGGGGCAGGCTGCAATGGAGGCTCGGTCAGTTCGGGGGCAGGCTGCACTGGAGGCTCAGTCAGTTCGGGGGCAGGCTGCACTGGAGGCTCGGTCAGTTCGGGGGCAGGCTGCACTGGAGGCTCGGTCAGTACAGGGGCAGGCTGCACTGGAGGCTTGAGGGGTTCGGTGACTGGCTCCACTTGAGGAGCGGTCAGTTCGGGGGCAGGCTGCACTGTAGGCTCGGCCAGTTCGGGGGCAGGCTGCACTGGAGGCTCGGCCAGTTCGGGGGCAGGCTGCACTGGAGGCTCGGCCAGTTCGGGGGCAGGCTGCACTGGAGGCTTGAGGGGCTCAGTGACTGGCTTCACTTGAGGAACGGTCAGTTCAGGGGCAGACTGCACTGGAGGCTTAGGCGCAGGCTTAACTAGAGTGATAAAATTATAAAAGACAAACTATAAAATAGATAGCGGACCCAAACACTAATAATAAACATAAGATCAAAAATACCTGTAGAAGGGGCCATACACTGACGTCCACATCCATTGCTGCAGCATTTCTCATTGTTCGGACAGTCGCTGTCAAATGCACACAGATTGGCACAATTACCTGATCCAGATTTTTCACTTGGGCACACTCCTGGCTTTGCTGTTATATACAAACAGGGGGACAAAGAGACCTCATCAAAAATACTGAAAGTCAAATTCACAAAAAAAAAAAAAAAAAAAAAAGTTTTAAATGAATAAAATTTACTCATTTACCAGTTTTACTTTGAAAAGGGTAGTTGCACCTTCTCATTTTTAATGGCATCGATGAAAGTCATATTCAGTTGTAATTATACTAAATTATTTTTGTCCAAAGTTCCTGTTTATTTTTTTTAGGTGTTTCACAAATGCATCACTATAACTGAAATACAATGGTCTTATTTATGTATTGTTATTCTGGTTTACTGGAAATAGTTAAGCGAACTAAAGACTGTAATTTTACATCTTGCATTCATTAATTACAAAGAAAACTACCAACTAGGATTTAAGAGATAATCTAAAATAAAAATAAACTATTCTACATGAATCAAAATATTTGGATACTATCGTATATATATATATATAAGATATTATCATAGATTTGTAGTGCCCCACATTGGGGGCACAATGGTTTCACATAAGCAGCAGATCGTCTCAAGACAACTTGCAATAAGAGCACTAATTTGTCTTTAATTTCTCTTATGGATGGGTTATCATGAATTTTCTTTTGATTTGATTAGGACACAAACTGGGGTTTTTAAAAATGGTATTGGTGTGGATTTAATGTTTTAGTTACACATCGCAATATGTCGCAGAAGTCTGAAATGCAAAAAAAAGTCCCGCATTAATTCACCCTACGCAATATCACGGTGTAGTCACTGTATGTGTAGGCTACAGGTCATATTTAGGAAGGCAATTTACATTTCTTTGAGCTTTGTAATGAAGTTAAAAGATCGTCTCACCTGCGAGTCCAAAGTCTGTTGCGCTCAAACATGCACACACACAAAGTAACAGAGCACTCAACGAGCAGTAACCGAGAGCTGTCATCATCTTCACCCGCGACCACACGAACTCAGCTGGATGAAATGCGAACACACAAAACTACAATGAAAACCTGTATTGCTGCATCAAAACATCTACTAAATCCCACAACAAACGCAATGAAATGGTTTAAAGCGCACGCGTTTTTAAAGATCCAATGATACCTGGGCAACTCCAGCACTGATGAAACTCACCTGCAGCTTCTATAGCCTAATCTTGAAGACCATGATTAGCTTGTTCAGGTGTGTTTGATCAGGGGTTCAGTGTTCACGTGGTACAAGTCGGGGCTCTCAGAAAATTCCACGTCCAAGTTGTAAAATAGATTAAACTTCAAGAGACACCATAACTCTGTTGGAAACTCTGTCTGCATCTCATTTGGCATAAATGGGGCGCTGTTTGTAAACTATGTTTAAAAAACTGATAAGAATTTTTGAAGGTGACTTTTTAGCACTGAAGGGGTGGTCAAAATCCCGTGCCTCTTCAGCATATATATATATATATATGGGTGATTCTTCAATTGGGGGCTATTTTGCCATCTTAGATTTTGATTAATGAAATTTGGTTAAATTTTGTTAGAATTATGTCAAGACAATGTTTACATGTTTTGATGTAAAGATATAATAATGGCCGCAACTGAGCCTAAATATTATTTGAGTATTTTATATCTATTTGTCAACTGGCACTTCAAAATGTCATTCCCATCACAACATCAAAAAGTCTTATAATGCACAGAATGTATCAAGGAGATCATTTAAACTCATTTATCTTGCAAATATTTTTAACCTTTAACAATGCGTATAAAAAACAAAATGTTTCCACTCAGCGAATTACGGATATTTTCTTGTTCTTACCATAAAAACGTATTTTTCTGTGTTCGTCAAAGCACACTTTTGTTTAATTTCTGGAAAATTAATTTTAGATGTTTTTTCTTTGAATAGGTGAATGAGTATTTTATTAGGCTTTTCATGTAGCACCTCAGGATTGAACATAAAACATTTTTAAAGGTACATTTGCTGTAAATTAAGCAACGTGGCGGTAATGACATACTGTTCTGGTAATGACATAGTGTTTTGGTAATGACATAAATGAAAAGTGCACTGATACGTAAAGCAAATTTAAAGGCTTAAAATAATGACTTTTGGTGAGTGTTGTTAAAAGAAATCGCCCTGGTTGCGTATGCAACCCACCGTTCCCTGAAGGAGGGAACGGAGGACGTAGTCGACTGTTGACTGAATGGGGATCGCGCCAGAGAGCCTATGTTCTTCGAGTACTATTGAACGAGCCAATGTAATTGGCGTGCGTGATTTGCATCACACACTCCCGTCACTGTAGGGACCGCAACATATGGACCCAGCCTAACACAGGTTCCACACTACTTATGAGTGGTAGGCCTAACACCGTCGAGCTGGTACTGTGTAGTGGAAAAATGCCTTAAAGTGTGAGATTACTTTAAGCTTTCCTGTTTCTTTTCTTCTTTTGTATCTTTCTTTTTCTCTGTAAACATACTGCTGATATTTTACAGGATCTCCCTTCAATTTTTTTCTATAATCTCTAGACCTTTCTGTTGATTTCTTGGAAGCCATTCTGGTTAAAAAAATAAGAAAAAATTGTTTTATGAAGTAAGACCTATCACTTAAGTTTCACTGTAAAACCACAGTATTATGCTTCTTTAACTTAATTAATAAACACACAATATGATATAGATAGTGACATGGAACATGTCATTACCACCATCACTTGTCATTACCATCACAACAAGTTGTGTGTTGGTAATGACGTGTTGCGGTAATGACATTTTTAATTTTTTTCAGGAAAAAAGATGCTAGGTCATGGTTTTGCTAACATTACTCAACAGCTAGTACAAAAAAAACTTTAAATACACATAAATCACGTGAATGTATATATAAATGTATCAAAATATTGCTGCTACAACATTTATGGTAATGACGCTGAATAAGTCTACTCCATGATCAGAAAGAATTCAAGATTAAATAACTTACTTTTTCAGACATCAAATTTCACTGTTCTTTCATGGCTGACATGTGCTCCACTTCTAGTCTTCATTTCCATGGTTACGGGATAAACAAGTCTCACCCTCAGAAATATCCTTGTTGTAATTATAGACTGTTGCGGTAATGACAGTATTGTTGTGGACAATACTAAATTGTTAAAAATATTCACAAATTGCACAGATATTAACCCGAATTATGCATCAAGTGCCTTTTAAAGTTACTGTTTAAACATATATTGTAATTTTTTAATGAACTGATTACATTTTATCACATTTTCAGAGCAGACAAGTTTTGAAGTCTGGGTTGGGGACAAGGCCTGAATAGCCAAATATTAGTGATGAAAATAATTTTAAAAATGGAAATCATACTGATTTTAGTGTATAACATTTTTTCGTGGTACAATAAATATAATTTTAAATAACTAAACTGTTTATTTTATAATATTGTATTTTTAACATGAATGTATAACCTGGGGACATAAAAGTTCCCCTAATTGAAGAATCACCCATATATATATATATATATATATATATATATATATATATATAATCATAATATACTTTTGAATGCTTATGTATTTCTTCTATAAAATCAATAATTAAGTATATTCATTATTACTTAATCATTTATTGACAAATATTTGAAGAGTTCAGATGCAAAAGCCTCTAAGTGCCATTTGAAATTTTCTTCTAAAATGATCATTTTTATCAAGCTTGTATATTTAAGTTCAGTAATTTCACTTAAATGACAATGAAGATTACCTATTAATTGTCATTTAAGTGAAATACTGAACTTAAATATACAAGCTTGATAAAAATGGTCATTTTAGAAGAAAATTTCAAATGGCATTTAGAGGCTTTTGCATCTGAACTCTTCATTTGTTCTTTGTGCTTTTGCTTGTGAAATAATATTCTTAAATGCATGCTGATGTAAGTAGGCTAACCAAGCAGCTTCTTTAGGTGCACAAGGCCATTTGTCTCTTTCTCTGGTATCAGGAGAAAGGTTTATGGATCCTAAAGGCGTTGTGAACACATGTCCAACACATATGATACTTCTCTGTACAGATCAAGCTATATTGAGCATTGCTATATTGAACTTTAACTGTAAATGTATTCTTTCTATTATATTTGCTTTCTGGGGAGCAAAGTTATCTGTTTTTCTCCCAAACGAGTGAATGTTTTACCATAATGTTTTGGTACACTTAAAGGTATAGCGGAGGATTTTCTTTTTCGGGGTGGGTAGTCTATACTATTGGTCCACCTAAGTGTCAACCATTCTGGTGATATGTTTACGTAAGGCCGTCGTACGTGCTCATCCCTATGTAGTTTTCACTTTCAGGTGTATTAGCCTATGTCAGAGTTACTGTTTCAGCCATTCCTTTTGGCTGAGGGTTGAAAGAGAGAAAATGTATACGAAGTTTATGATAAGAAGAGAAAGGCAGCAGAATATAGAAACAAGACCAGAGGGATTTTGGGTGAATATCACACACTGGCGTGCGCTAAAAGCACAGGTTGGGCTTCTCACTGATGCCGCAGTCACGAAGATTCTGACAGGTAAAGTTTGTCATACTATTTGGAGAAATCCATTTAAAATCATAGACATGGTAAACATCTCTCAATTTGTCTAAAGTAGCCTTTTGACCAAATGGTAAATGGTATCACGCTGAAATATTCTAAAACCTTGTGTGTTCATGTGTTCATATTCTAAAACCTTTTGTGTTTATTATTACACAAATGCAACAAGCTAACTTCTCCATTACATATACAACTATGTATAAAAATAACGTATTAATACCTACGTATTAACAATGAGACATATTAGGTTAAGGACCAACGTAATAGCACTGCTTATATGTTGCCATGTAACGTAATTGCGATTTGTAAAATAGTTTCCTCAGAACGTATTTCGTGTGATACAGGGTTGCAACATATCATGTCTTGAGTCCTCGGTCACTCAATCGATCAGTATATAAGTAATTAAAACACGGAAGGGCATTTGGCATGTTGTCTTTTTTATGAATGTTTTTGAGTTAGTTTATAATTTGCAACATAATTGTGCAAGGCGTAATAGGCGTTCCCTCTCGGGAGCTAGAGTGTTGTGTTTCTGCATGTGCATTTTTTTTTTTAAATGGAGAGGGCGGGTCTTCTCTAAAATTCGGAAAGATCCTCCGCTATACCTTTAACTGATTATAAGCAGCTCACACTCTCTTCAGCCTTGACGGGAGCTCTTATTTGCTAGTGTCCTATGTGAACGCAGTAACAGTGAAAATAATAGGGAAATTGTGATTTGGTTTGTGTTTGAGTGTTAAAACAAAGGGGTCATTGAAGCCAATAGTTTAAGGAACCATTTCTTTAATAAAGTCTTACTCCAGTTAGACTAAAGTTTAGTGTTAGTCTTCTTGTATAAATATAGATATAAATGTGCTAAAAAGTGATTGTCAAAAATTCATTTTTAAACATAGTTTGAAGCTAAATGTGACAAAATGTTGCTGTTATTTTCAGCGTGAGCCGCTTTACAAACGGCGCCCCACACTCTAAAAAATGCTGGGTTGTTTTAACCCAATTTTGGGTAAAGTATGGACAAACCCAGCCATTGGGTTACATTTTTAAATGACATTTTTAACCCAATGGCTGGGTTTGTCCATATTTTACCCAAAATTGGGTTAAAACAACCCAGCATTTTTTTTTACAAGCATATAAATCTCCATGGAGTATCAATACAGACAATTATCCACGTGGACATTGGGCTATGGACGTATTGCATACTGAATGCAATTTGAAATTATTTAATCTGAAATAGTGCTTGTATCGCCTAGCAAAAGTGAATGTTAGATTCACACACACACATATATATATATATATATATATATATATATATATATATATATATATATATATTATTATTATTATTATTTTTATTTTTTTAAATGCAAAATAGAAATGTGAATTATTTGAGACAATTTTAGAAAAGTGTACAGGCTACAACAGGGCTAAAGGCACACCTTAAGAAAAATGGTTCACTACTCCAGTGATTGCAGAACAAATGTATATCTTTTTTAAAAAATAAATTTTAAAAGTGGGTTGTTAGTTTCAAAATCTTACAAAAATGTATGGGGGGGACACCAAGGTCCTTTCACACACTGGGTAAATGGCCTGGGGCAGATATGAGATATCCTATATCTTCGTACATATCATATCTCAAACCTCATTTCTTATGTCTAAAATATATATCCCAAATATATCATATTTTACATTTTATATCTCTTAAATGTCATATCTCAAACCTAATATATTAGGTTATACAGTATCTCAAATCTCATTTCTTATAAAAGCTCATTCATGGTACGGTACAGAATGCAAGATCTAATGAGTCGTGGATGAGGAAACTAACCATATTTTAACACTTCCTGCAAACATCAGCTTTAACTCGTCAATGTTCAATGCTCAACGTCGTGCATTAAATTATGCCTTACATATTATATGAATTTGTATTTTATTATCTTTTGTCTAAAATCTAATGTCTTGTATCTCAAATATCTGAATATCTCAAAACTCAAATCTTGTATTTTAAATCTCATATATCCAATCTCATATCTCACTGTATACTGTATCTCAAATCTCATATCTTATTTTTTAAATATTTCTCCATGGTTGGAACAGAAATGGCAGATTCACGTGAATTAACCTGAATTTTCATTTTCTCTCTTTACTGAGAGAGAGATGGATGGATTAGAGCTATATACTGTCATGAGTCTTTCATTTGTCTTACCATTTCTTTTTCATCTTCTTTTTGTTGGTTAATATTTTAGTCTGTTTCCTTGTCAGGTTTTCCCTGGAAAAATATTGATGTTGAGTGATTCCAGGTCTAATGTAGGATATATTGGACACTGTTCATGCATGCAAGTGTTTAATCAGAATCTTTGTGATCGATGTTAACATCATATTAGGCAATATAAATAAATAGCAATCAGCCACAAATATTTAAAACCTATTAGCTCTTCTATGGGCAATATTTATTTGCTGAAGTGCACAAGTCACATATGTGTTTCTGAATCAATTTTCTGCTAATGATTAGCCTTTTGGATTCGGGGGGTTGAGAGTGGTTTCTGCTATAACTGCATCATCAATTCACATGCAAATTGAAGATTCAGAGCAATATTGAGTAAAAGTTCTCAGTGAAAATGATCAAATGTCATTTGGCCTTATTCACAAACCTGAGCAGCACACAATTCTTTGTAAATCCTTCAGAAATCCATTCTTACTTGAATGGAATGGATTTAAATAGCACCTGATGTCAGAAGGCTTTTTTATGAACACCTTACAGATACATTTGGTTTGTGTTTCTTTCATTAATAAGGCCTTCATGGCCATCATGTGCCTTAGTAAAAGAACATAGGCTACAGTAGGTAAGTGACAAAGACTTTTTCTTGTTGACTGCAACACATTCTCACCCTAAGGCGTCACCTTTGACCATGCTTCAATATTTGACGTTTTAGGCGCCCTTTAGCGTCACTTATACGAAGCGATCCTACGGCGTCATCTAACTGACGCTAAAGGAAAGCGTCAGTTAGAGGACGCGGTTAGGTTTAGGTATGGGGTGGGGGTAGGGTACACGCGATCCTAGGGCGTCATCTGACTGACGCTAAAGGGCGCCTAAAGCGTCAGATATTGAAGCATGGTCAAATGCTTCCCAAGGCGTCAGTTAGGTGACGCCTTGGGAGTGAGAATGGGCTGTTGACAGGGATGTTGTGGTAGACATGCTAAGGTCTATGTATGCACAGGTGCAACACAAACTAGGAATTGATTTGAATTGATACTATCAGAGCTATGAGATGGAGGGGGGGCTCGTGTCCAAAAGGCCAAAGGGCTTGTTTGTGCTTTTATAAATGTTCTCTGCATATTAAAAACACAGGAAACTGAGCAACATAAATGTATCTTCAAATATGCAGTGTTCATTCCATGTACAAAGAAACTCCCGTCTACTATCAAAATTCACCTTTTTACTTCCTGTCTGTCAAATGCAATTACCTGTTCCCATTTTCAGTAGAAATCACTGAACCCTTCTCTAGAGTATGAGAGCAGACGAAATGAATTTAGATTACATTCACTGTATGACGATCTCTCAATCTCTCAAACATTCACTGTTTACACAGAAAGAGGGATTTAATTGGCAAACCCTTCCATGCAGCAGCATATTTCTCACTAATTATAAATCAAATGTTTGAATTACCAGTAAGTTTAGACACTGAAGTTTCAGATCCTGGAGTTTGTTCTCAGTACTGAAAACAGTGAATCATTGTATAAGTCTGTGTCAGTTGTGCTATAAATATGATTTTTAAAGTCAGCATGAAATCAAAATGGATCATTATTCGTGTTTTTTTATTATTATTTTTTTATGTAGTATAGTGTTTATTATAAGTTATGTATCCATGCATATTAGTATTTTTTATTCATGAGATTTTGTGATCTTTCATTAAAATAAGTTCCCCTCCCTCTTGCAGCAACATCTCTTCTCTGATGACGTTTACTGGCATGGGGGCGGGAGAACATGTCACTCATATGACATCACAGCACCCATTCCAATCACTTCCCGATAGACAAAATTAAGTCCTGCCCTACGTTTTTTTCTTGTTCAAGAAGCTGTTTCACTTGTCACAATAAGGAAGACATTTTTTTTACAACTTCCGTTTCCTGATGAATTTAATGAAGATTTTAATAATGACAGTCAGGGGAATAAAACAACATTGAACTCCTATGACTTTCATTGTATGGACCCAAAAAAAAAAAAATACTGAGACATTTTAAAACAGATCTCTCCCGCTGTGCCAGGGGAACTCTGTTGTACAATAGTCAAGCTCCAATAAGACACTTGTGCATCAATTTTAAACACAAGACAACAGATATGTATGAAATACAGTCGAAAGGAGTGAATTATTGGGTAAGTGTCACACCTATCATTGGTGAAATGGATAGTTTCAAGGAGGGGGACGTTACTGAAATATTCATTCTTTATTAGCAGATTTGTATCTTGCTCAGTGATTGAATGAATCAGAATGTGTGTGTGTGTGTGTGTGTGAGTGTGTTGGGGGTTTGGATGGGCCTGAATCTCTACCAGTCATGATATATAAAACTTTCCTGATATAAGAGTAACAGTTACAGAAGAATACCTTTTGGAGCTTCCGTTTGAGCAGATGTTTTATACCATCGTCAGAGCTCATTTCCCAGTCGATCTCAAACATTTTCTCAAAACTATCATTTTCAACATCTTCAAAATCTTGATTGCTGACAGCTTTTTCACCGGATCCACCATCAAGTGACAGTGACACTAATATTTCATTGTGTTCAGTACTTGCTCTGCAGTTTTGCTGATGATACTTCCTATTCTTTTGTTTTCTGCCTGCAGCAACTATGAGTGAACAGTCACTTTATCATTGTGTTTCAGACATTGTGTTGCCAGCTTGTGGAATAAAAGTGAATTGCTTTTATTCAGTCAACAAAGATTCAACTACTGTTGTGAAGAAATAAATATACTTTAATGTAACACCTCAGGTTGTTAGCGACCCTGTCTAATATTTACAAAAAGAATGAGTGGGAAAACAGGCATTATTTTATATTATATAATGAACTGATTAAGGAATACAAAGATGTTTGAAATTATATATATATATATATATATATATATATATATATATATATATATATAATTACTAAATACCCGACGTATGTGTTTAAGGGTTAAACAATTTTTTTTTTCCCTAAGAGTTTTTTACCTAATTTTCAGCATCATTACTCCAGTCTTCAGTACCACAGGATCCTTTTGAAATCATTCTAGTATGCTTAAACATTAAAATCTGATCAGAAATTATATGTATTACTGGTAATAAAAAAAATAATAATAAAAAATAGTCATTCTACTTTGACTAAGAATAACTTTTTCTTGCTGCTTACCTTTCTGCGGAAAGAGTTTGTGATTGCAGCAGTGTATAATACATCATAGAATGAACAAGATGAATGGTTATCAGTGCATGAATCATCATTTTCCACTCATCTTTTTTATTAATATTATTATATCCTGCATCTGGGCTGAGACAAATCATATAGATAGTGAAATTGTTCACAGGAACATTAAGTTCCTCTCCATCTTGCCTAAATGGATCATCTCCACTGTCTTCACACTACTGTTAGTCCCTGCATCTACAATAACCTATGGCACTATTTTATTATATTTCAGATGTTTTACCAGTGCCCTATTCTTTATAGAGGCATAAATTGACTTATATTTCCCCGTCTGCTGCTTTGATGTCACATAACAGATTTTCTTCATGTTTGTGGACCTTTTTGGTTGCTGCAGATGTGAGTGCACATCCCCTTAAAACACCCAAAGATTTGCTTTTTACATTTTAAGCACTTCAGGAATCATACTGTGTTTTTGAATGATCTACAATTTTGGCATAGACAGCATAATTGAAGGAATCATCAACTTTACGGAGTGAATTTCCTATTGGGAAATGATATATAGTGAAATGAACAAGTGGTGTAAATGATAAATGTGTATGTTTTACAAACAATCTGTCCTGCAGTAGAGTGGAATGAGAGAGCGAGGGAGAGGGAGACGATACAGCGAAACAGATTGACTTAACAAGATGTCGATTTACAGAGCAGACTGTGGAGTCACGCCCTGGGAACTCGGAAGCAGACAGAAGGAAAGCGCACATGCACAATTTTACCTCAGAAGTGCACCAGCAAATCTAAGGAGTTATATTCCCTCATGAACATGAGCATGCACAAAAACATCTGCCCTCAGCAAAATGGGGGAACAACAGAGGCATTTTGCCATAGATAGAACACTGACAACTACAAAAGCAGAATCCCCCCATGTTTAACGTCCTCAGTCACCCCTCGTTGCCCTTATGTTGGCTTTCACAGATGTCACCACTGTTACAGAGCGTCTGCCAAGTGAGTGTGTCTCTGTCTGGTCTGACGGGAGACGGCAGGGGACCTCATGTTGTTGTAATGTGTCTGGGGAGATGCATCACTGAGTTTCCTAGATTTATCAGGGCTGCAAATGCTGACTTTCATGATTTTGTGAGGTCTGTGTGGGACAGAGCAAATTTGAGATTTCGTTAATCAACCATTAGATGCTACACCTCCTCTATACTCGTCTTTTTTTGTTCTTGAAGTTATGTCCCTGCTTTTTAATCTTTATTTTGTGGATAGGCCTATAGTGTAACAATCAAAAAACTAGATTAATCACACAAACAAAAACAAAAACAAAAAAAATCTATGTTATGGGTTGTTATGGATAATATGGGTTGTTGGCTAATATAATAGTGTAGAAAAATACCTTTTGTGCTTTTTTATTTATTTATTGTTTTATATTATGTTCAACAATTTGTTTCAGTACTGGAATCTGATTCCATTTTTTCAGTGACTCTTTTTTGCAGATTAAATCGTTGCAACACTTTAAAGGCCCACTGAACTGCAGTGGAACACGCAGCTTTGTACGATGCGTTGACGTATATCCACTAAAACAGGAAGCTTAGGCGGGACATGTTGAATGGCCCCTCCACCCTTTCAAATTGCCAACACCGTTTAAGTTACCTCAAGTCATATTTGACAGCATCATGGAAGCGAATCTATAAAATAATGATATATATGTTAGATTTAACACAGTCTCATCCCAAAAAGTCATATAACTGACGTTTTGGGACGTATTTTGACCATACGTCAATATCCGCCTTTTTAGGGCCCCCTTAAACGTCGGTAGATGGCGATCCCGGGCCGTCATACAACTGACGCTTTACCTTTAACGTCAGTTGCATGACGGGTTAGGTTTAGGGTTAGGTTTAGGTATGGGGTAGAGTTAGGATCCCATAACCTCATCTACCGATGTTTAAGGGGGCCCCAAAAAGGCGAATATTGACGTATGGTCAAAAGACGTCCCAAAACGTCAGTTATATGACGTCTTGGGATGAGACCGGGTTGTTAGATTCAATAGTAGAGGTGTAAACTAGAATGTACATTTCCAGAGGAAAATGTGAAGTGGTGCTTGCAGTGGCAAAACTCACCACCCGGTTGCTAGGGTGTTATGGCTGGTTGCTATGGTGTTCTGGGTGGTTGCTAGGCGGTTGTTAGGGTATTCTGGGTGGTTGCTAGGGTGTTGCTAGGTGGTTGCTAGTGTGTTCTGGGTGGTTGCTAGGGTGTTCTGGGTGGTTGCTAGGGTGTTGCTAGGCAGTTGCTAGGGTGTTCTGAGTGGTTGCTAGGGTGTTGCTAGGTGGTTGCTAGGGTATTCTGGGTGGTTGCTAGGGTGTTCTTGGTGGTTGCTATGGTGTTCTGGGTGGTTGCTATGGTGTTGTAAGGCGGTTGCTAGGGTATTCTGGGTGGTTGCTAGGGTGTTGCTAGCGTGTTCTGGGTGGTTGCTAGGTTGTTGCTAGGAGGTTGCTAGGATGTTCTGGTATAGGTGGTTGGTAGTTGTCACAGATGGTTACTATGAAGTTTGTAGCATTTTCTTGGCATGATTTAGCACTTAGCTAATCAATATTAGCATGTAGCTATTCTCTGCTAGCATGTGTAGCATGTAGCAAGTCATGTTTGCTAGCATGAGTAAAAAGAGCCAACCAGCATCTCTATACAATGTTTTGATGCAGAGATATAGGTCTTACAAAATGGTTGCTAGGGTACTCTGTTTGGTTGCTAGGGAGTGGCTTGGCAGCTGCCAATCATGAAGCTCCAAAGTCAATGTGAATGTTTAAACCAACCCCCATCTCTATACGATGTTTTGAGGCAGAGATATAGGTCTTGCAAAACGGTTGCTAGGGTACTCTGTTTGGTTGCTAGGGAGTGGCTTGGCAGCTGCCAATCATGAAGCTCCAAAGTCAATGTGAATGTATAAACCAACCCCCATCTCTATACGATGTTTTGATGCAGAGATATAGGTCTTGCAAAATGGTTGCTGGGTACTCTGTTTGGTTGCTAGGGAGTGGCTTGGCAGCTGCCAATCATGAATCTCCAAAGGCTGCTTGTCAGTATGATTGATATAATACAACTCCCATGCCTCTATGACATTCAGAATGGAAGATATCCCTCTTTGGATTTTGGTTGCTAAGGTGCTCTACAATGGTTGCTAGGGCGTTGCCAGTAAGTGTTGAGGTGATTCAGGATTGGCTGTTTGCTGGCCCAAGTCAAACGAGCCCACCCTCATGTTTCTATGACACTTATATCCTGAGATATCCATTTGATCTCTTTCAATGGAAGTCTATGGGAGTTGTTGCTAAGGTGCTCTAAATGGTTGCTAGGGCGTGGCTTAATAGCTTCACAATGATCCTGAGAGACTGATTGGTCATCTGAGTAAAATGAGCCCGCCCCCTTGTCTCTATGACACTCTGATCCAGAGCTATGTTCAATACAAAATCCCTATGCAATTTACCATAGTAGGAAAAACACATGCATTTGATGGGACGTCCTTCACCATAGTAAGTCAATGGGGAAACTTTGGGCAGCTCCTGCCCCCCAGGGGTGCAACTTTTACCCCATTGTGAGGTATTTTCTTAAAGAGCCTGCCAGCCTCTTCAAATATGGCAAATCACACGTTTGTCCGAAATCCTTGTTTGGAGCTACGAGTCGTCAAAGTTTGTCTCAATGTTAAGTCTATGGGATTTTTTGGAAATTTGTTCGCCCCTGGGTCGAACACCGTACCCCCGATCTCTGATAAAAGTGATAGGACACTTCTCCTCAATAGGCCGTACGATTTGATGCCTCATTCATGGGTCTGTGACAAAAACTGTGGACGTAGGAGTGCTCCAAACTTTTTCCTGGAATAGTAAAATGCTATACTAGAAAATTTTCAATGGGAAAAATTTGGGGAGCTCCTGCCCCCAAGGGGTGCAACTTTTACCCCATTGTGAGGTATTTTCTTACAGAGCCTGTCACCCTCTTCAAATGTGGTAAATCACAGGTTTCTGCGAAATCCGATCTCAGAGCTATGACTCGTCAAAGTTTGTCGTAATGTTAAGTCTATGGGATTTTTTGGGCCGTTTTTCGCCCCTGGGGCGACCATCGTACCCCCGATCGCTTAGAAAAGTCATAGCACACCATTCCCGAACAAGCCGCACGTTTTGACAACTCATTCATGGGTCTGTGATAAAAACTGCGGGAGGAGTAGCGCGCCGAAAAATTGTCCGGAAGAAGAATAATAACTAGAACGTACATTTCCAGACGAAAATGTGAAGTGGTGCTTGCAGTGGCAAAACTCACCACCCGGTTGCTAGGGTGTTCTGGGTGGTTGCTAGTTGGTTGTCAGGGTATTCTGGGTGGTTGCTATGCAGTTGCTAGGGTATTATGGGTGGTTGCCAATGTGTTCTGGGTAGTTGCTAAGGTGTTGCTAGGTGGTTGCTAGGGTGTTCTGGGTGGTTGCTAGGGTGTTGCTAGGTTGTTAGTAGGCGGTTGTTAGGGTGTTCTGGATGGTTGCTAGGTGGTTGCTAGGGTGTTTCTAAGGTGTTCTGGAAGGTTGCTAGGCAGTTGCTAGGGTGTTGCTCGGTGGTTGCTAAGGTGTTGCTAGGTGGTTGCTAGGGTGTTGCTAGGCGGTTGCTAGGGTGTTCTGGGTGGTTGCTAAGGTGTTGCTAGGTGGTTGCTAGGGTGTTGCTAAGGTGTTCTGGATGGTTGCTAGGCGGTTGCTAGGGTGTTGCTCGGTGGTTGCTATGGTGTTGCTAGGTGGTTGCTAGGGTGTTCTGGGTGGTTGCTAAGGTGTTGCTAGGTGGTTGCTATGGTGTTTGGGGTGGTTGCTAGGGTGTTGCTAGGTGGTTGCTAGGGTGTTGCTAAGGTGTTCTGGATAGTTTCTAGGTGGTTGCTAGGGTGTTGCTATGCGGTTGCTAGGGTGTTCTGGGTGGTTGCTATGGTGTTGTTAGGTTGTTGCTAGGGTATTCTGGGTAGTTGCTATGGTATTACTAGGTGGTTGGTAGTGTTCACATATGGTTATTATAGAGTTTTTATATTGTTCATGGCATGATTTAGCACTTAGCTAATCAATATTAGCATGTAGCTATTCACAGCTAGCATGTTTAGCATTTTGAAAGTTCTATGTGCTAGCATGAGTCAAAAGACCCAACCCCCATCGTGATACAATGTTCTGATGCTGAGATATAGCTGTTACAAAATGGTTGCTAGGGTACTCTGTTTGGTTGCTAGGGAGTGGCTTGGCAGCTTCCAATCATGAAGCTCCAAAGTCAATGTGAATGTATAAACCAACCCCCATCTCTATACGATGTTCTGATGCAGAGATGTAGGCCTTGCAAAATGGTTGCTAGGGTACTCTTTTTGGTTGCTAGGGAGTGGCTTGGCAGCTGCCAATCATGAATCTCCAAAGGCTGCTTGTCAGTATAATTGATATAATACAACTCCCAAGCCTGTATGACATTCAGAATGGAAGATATCCCTCTTTAAAATTTGGTTGCTAAGGTGCTCGATAATGGTTGCTAGGGTGTGTCCAGAAATTGTTGAGGTGATTCAGGATTGGCTGTTTGCTACCCCGAGTCAAACGAGACCACCCTTGTGTTTCTATGACACTTCTATCCGGAGATATCCCTTTGATCTCTTTCAATGGAAGTCTATGGGAGTTGTTGCTAAGGTGCTCTATATGGTTGCTAGGGCGTGGCTTGATAGCTTCACAATGATCCTGAGAGACTGATTGGTCGTCTGAGTAAAATGAGCCCGCCCCCTTGTCTCTATCACACTATGATCCAGAGCTATGTTCAATACAAAATCCCTATGCAATTTACCATAGTAGGAAAAACACATGCATTTGATGGGATATCCTTCACCATAGTAAGTCAATGGGGAAAATTTTGGGTAGCTCCTGCCCCCCAGGGGTGCAACTTTTACCCCATTGTGAGGTATGTTCTTACAGAGGCTGCCAGCCTCTTCAAATGTGGCAAATCACACGTTTTTCCGAAATCGTTGTTCGGAGCTATGAGTTGTCAAAGTTTGTCTCAATGTTAAGTCTATGGGATTTTTTGGAAATTTGTTCGCCCCTGGGTCGAACACCGTACCCCCGATCTCTGATAAAAGTGATAGGACACTTCTCTTCAATAGGCCGCACGATTTGATGCCTCATTCATGGGTCTGTGACAAAAACTGTGGACGTAGGAGTGCGCCAAACTTTTTCCTGGAATAGTATAATGCTATACTAGAAATTTTAAATAACATTGGGGTCAATGGGGGAAAATTTGGGCAGCTCCTGCCCCCCAGGGGTGCAACTTTTACCCCATTGTGAGGTATGTTCTTACAGAGCCTGTCAGCCTCTTCAAATGTGGTAAATCGCAGGCTTCTGTGAAATCCTCCCTCGGAGCTATGAGTCGTCAAAGTTTGTCGCAATGTTAAGTCTATGGGATTTTTGGGAAATTTGTTCGCCCTTCGGGCGAACATCGTACCCCCGATCGCTTAGAAAAGTCATAGCACACCATTCCCGAATATTCCGCACGTTTTGAGACCTCATTCATGGGTGTGTGACAAAAACTGCGGGAGGAGTAGCGTGCCAAACTTTTTGGCCGACTCAAAAAACACAATAGTAATAGTGTTGCCTTGCTTTCAGCAAGCACCACTAATAATAAACTAGAAAAATTGCATTTCCTGCGGAATATGCGTGTGAATGCTTCAAAAGCTGAACTGAAATGCTTAAAAAAAAAAAAATATTGCAGTTCAAACAACAGCAAAACAGAGCAAAAAAGAAAAAAAAGCTTAATTCAAATGCATTTAATAAGCTGAAATGCAAAACAAGATCCAAAAATTGTAGAAAACTACAAGTTTACTTAGAGAGGTAAAGAGAGGTAGAGATGTAGACACAGAGGTAAAGAAATATAGGGGTAGAGAAAGAGACAGAGGTAGAGAAGTAAAGGAGTACAAAAAAGAAAGGTAGAGAAAGACAGGGGGTAGGTAGAAAGAAAGAAAGAAAGAAAGAAAGAAAGAAAGAAAGAAAGAAAGAAAGAAAGAAAGAAAGAAAGAAAGAAAGAAAGAAAGAAAGAAAGAAAGAAAGAAAAGAATTAGTTAGAAAGAAAAATGGATTTAAAAGAAAGAAAGAAAGAAAGAAAGAAAGAAAGGATTAGTGAGAAAGAAAGGATTAGTGAGAGAGAAAGAAAGAAAGGATTAGTTAGTTAGAAAGAAAGAAAGAAAGAAAGAAATATGGATTAGAAAGAAAGAAAGAATTAGTTAGAAAGAAAGATGGATTTGAAAGAAAGAAAGAAAGAATTAGTGAGAAAGAAAGGATTAGTTAGTTAGAAAGAAAGATGGATTTGATAGATAGATAGATAGATAGATAGATAGATAGATAGATAGATAGATAGATAGATAGATAGATGGATGGATGGATGGATGGATGGATTATTAGAAAGAAAGAAAGAAAGAAAGAAAGATGGATTAGGTAGAAAGAAAGAAAGAAAGAAAGAAAGAAAGAAAGAAAGAAAGAAAGAAAGAAAGAAAGAAAGAAAGAAAGAAAGAAAGAAAGATGAATTAGGTAGAAAGAAAGAAAGAAAGAAAGAAAGAAAGAAAGAAAGAAAGAAAGAAAGAAAGAAAGAAAGAAGGATTAGGTAGAAAGGAAGAAAGAAAGATGGATTAGGTAGAAAGAAAGATAGATAGATAGATAGATAGATAGATAGATAGATAGATAGATAGATAGATAGATAGATAGATAGATAGATAGATAGATAGATAGATAGATAGATAGATAGATAGATAGATAGATAGATAGATAGATAGATAGATAGATAGATTATTCAAAATAAAGAAAAAGAAAGAAAGAAAGAAAGATAAAAAGAAAGAAAGATTAGTTAGAAAGAAATATGGATTTGAAAGAAAGAAAGAAAGAAAGAAAGGATTAGTAAGAAAGAAATATGAATTTGAAAGAAAGAAAGAAAGAAAGAAAGAAAGAAAGAAAGAAAGAAAGAAAGAAAGAAAGAAAGAAAGAAAGATTAGGTAGAAAGAAAGAAAGAAAGAAAGATAGATAGATAGATAGATAGATAGATAGATAGATAGATAGATAGATAGATAGATAGATAGATAGATAGATAGATAGATAGATAGATAGATAGATAGATAGATAGATTATTAGAAATAAAGAAAAAAGAAAGAAAGAAAGAAAAATAGATGATAGATAGATGAAAGAAAGAAAGAAAGCAATGATTAGTAAGAAAGAAATATGAATTTAAAAGAAAGAAAGAAAGAAAGAAAGAATTAGTTAGAAAGAAAGATGGATTTGAAAGGATGAAAAAAGAAAGAAAGGATTAGTTAGAAATAAAGAAAGGATTAGTTAGAAAGAAAGAAGGAAAGATATATTGGTTACAAAGAAAGACAGATAGTATAGTTAGAAAGAAAGAAAAGATTATTTAGAAAGAAAGATAGTATAGTTAGAAAGAAAGATGGATTATCTAGAAAGAAAGAAAGATAGATTAGTTAGAAATATAGATGGATTAGTTAGATAGATAGATAGATAGATAGATAGATAGATAGATAGATAGATAGATAGATAGATAGATAGATAGATAGATAGATAGATACATACATAGTCTATACATAGATAGATAGATCATTTGGACACAGAAAGTCAAATAGTTAAGACAGGCAGATGGATAGAAGAGGATAAAAGGAAGAGTAGAAAGGAGAAGAGATTATGAAAGGAGGGTAGAATAGGAGGACAGGAGGAGTAGAGGATTGGAGGAGGAGAAGAGGAGGGAAGAGAGAGGGAGAACAGGAGAAGTAGAGGCATAAATGCAACAAAAACTTGTAGTATCCTTCAGAAAAGAGCTGAGTGACTGTCCACCAATCAGAACACAGGACCAGTTATGTGTGTCTCCCTTTGATCTTTGCTAATCAGCATCACCTGTGCAATCAGCTTTCCTATTTAGACAGAGGCCAAAATTGCTGATACTTGGCCTCGAACAAACCTCAATAGAGACAAAACTATAGGTTGTATTGGCGAAATGACCTGACCGTGAGCGAGACAAGGCCTTTGTGAACGATGTGATGTATTTTTTTGTGGATAGAGTTAAAAAAAGGGACCACTTTGGCAAGTTAAAAAACTGGTTTGTATTGCTCTGATCACAAAAGTTTGACCTGAATTTATAATTGCTGCCAATGGAGGAATGTCTGTCACTCTTGTCCTTTGGAAGGACACAGTGAAAAAACTATAAGTCCCAGGGATTTACTAAACACATGAGAGGAACCACAACAAAAATACCTACGTTTCAAGTATAATTTTATGCCCAAAGAGTGAAAATTGTGGCCAGGTCAGCGATTTAAAAATTATTTTTTAGCATTAGGTTTCAAGCTGGCTCACTCTAGCACGTGCTCTAGCTCTGAACAGTCTCTCTCATTCACTCCCATTATAATTTCAGAAACGGGTTGAAAAACATCATGAGACTAAAGTAGAGATTGTGAAAAAAGTATAATAGATATCAAAAAGTTGAATACAACTTTAATAGCTTACAAATTTCTCAACATTTTAAAGTTTAAATGACAGAAATAGCTGAAAGTATGCAGAAGTTGTAGGCTTTGAAAGCAGACGGAGCATAAAACAGAATTTGAAGAATTCTCCATTGACTTCCATGTTAAAAAATATGCACAAAAAGTTTAATAATTTAAAAATTATAAAGGTTATAAAAAAGAAAAGTAATAGCACACATGTCCTTGAAAAGCTGCACATTTTGATACTTGAATGGTTTTTGTAGCACAAAGTAGAGAGGAGAAGAAAGCGACCGAAAAACGTACGGAAGAATACGGAATAATAATAATAAGAAAGATTTGGATTTCAAGAGTGTGAATGCTTGAAGCATTCACACTAATAACATGGGAGTCAATGGGGGAAAATTTGGGCAGCTCCTGCCCCCCAGGGGTGCAACTTTTACCCCATTGTGAGGTATGTTCTTACAGAGCCTGTCAGCCTCTTCAAATGTGGTAAATCGCAGGCTTCTGTGAAATCCTTGCTCGGACCTATGAGTCGTCAAAGTTTGTCGCAATGTTAAGTCTATGGGATTTTTTGGAAATTTGTTCGCCCTTCGGGCGAACATCGTACCCCCGATCGCTTAGAAAAGTCATAGCACACCATTCCCGAATATTCCGCACGTTTTGAGACCTCATTCATGGGTGTGTGACAAAAACTGCGGGAGGAGTAGCGCGTCAAACTTTTGGGCCGACTCAAAAAACACAATAGTAATAGTGTTGCCTTGCTTTCAGCAAGCACCACTAATAACTTCAGGCCATTTCATTCTTAACCAACGTAGTACAGTTGGGAAGCGGAATACACTCAAACTCGAACACACATATCCGATATTGCTCTGTGACATGTCAACGATTGCTTTGACCTGTTGGTATTGTGAGTAGAACGCTTTTTAGATTCTACAGAGCAATTGATTGGACAGAAGATGATCTATGATCCATGTTAGCGGAATTGAGAGACTAAGTTCTGAATACTTATATCTCCTAAAAATGGTAATTTGTCATTGTTTTGGAACACACCTGCCTATTCATAACCTTAAGGCTAACATATTCATACTAAAAGCTAAAAAACTTACATTTTGATTTCAGGGGTCTTTAAGAGTGAGTCAATAAAAGAATGATGAAAAAAATCAAACGATTTGTTGTTCACTAAAAACAACTCGAGCCGATTGATTCAGGAACAAGTGAGCCATGGAATCATTCACTAATTCACTAAAGCGATTTGTTCAAAAACGCTAGTTCATACGAGAACCAAATGTGTATGTTTTTTTAGAGACTTTAATTGGTTCTACTGTGGCATCGTTTGTAAAAAATTTCGTTGATAAAAAAACAGACACAATAACCATTGTCTAAAACGTACCAGCGCAGTCTCATCCCAAGACGTCATATAACTAGGCTATGTTTGTTCAAGTAAGTAACTCGTCAAATTGGCTAGTGATGTTGGCTTGTGTATACTCGATGCGTCCGCACGAGTGCGAGGCTCCACTGTCTGCACGCGCACCTCTCCAAACGGACGAGGCGTTTATAGACCATTTCACAAGATGTAAACAACACTGGTCCTGTTTCAGTTTGTAACTGTTTTCTTTATTTCACATGTAAAGAAAACATCTCAAAGATGTTTGTTTAACTTTTTGATTCAGTTTTAAATGTCCTGTTGGTTGTATTTTATCCCAGCTTATATGTAGTGTTAAAAAACTGAAACAGGAAGTGCTTCTGGACCAGTGTTGTTTACATCTTGTGAAATGGTCTATACTTGACGCGCTCGCTGTTGTGCTATTCTGTGAAATGACAGGGGGCGAACTCGGGGTAATTCTCCTCTAAACCACCAGGAATCAGCAGTAGGTAGTTGATTCCACCAGGAATCAACTACTAATTTATGTTTCAAATATTTTTTATTAAAGCACATATTCACAACGTTATATTATCTACATCATACACAGGAGTATAATGCATAATCACAAGGAAATGTGTACAGTTAGGACATAATGTGCTCTTTTTGTTTCGGAACATACAGCAATAACAAAACAAAACAAACACACACACACACACACACACACACAAAAAAAACAATCCCTCTTCCCTCCCTACCCAGCCTTATCCTACCGTTTAAATACTACTTTATTATAGTTAGAAGAAAGAAGAAAAAAAACACATTATCAACTACTAATTTATTATCAACTACTAATATATAGTAAATACAATTACATTCAGTTTGCACTTGATGTAGTGCGTTAATATAAAGTATAATATTTCCATAATAAGTACTCTTTTTAAAGGTATGCTAAAGTGTAGTTCTTTGCACAAGGGTAATGAAACATTCTGCTGATAAAGAATTTCAGTATTATATATCCAAACTGATATAAGATGTAAATCTGTTCAGATACATGCATTGCTTTATAATGTTTCACAAGTTCACATCTACACAATTATTTTGGTAAAGGTTATGCATACTTGGCATGCTGTCCGGGTGGAGGGCTCCGAGCTCGGAATTTCTGCCCGAACCCAGAGTACTCCCCCAGGTGGTAAGAGTAGATGGAACTAGAGATGGAATCAACAATAGCGGACAATGATGACAGCTCACTCAGGGCGGGGATGCGTTGAAACGCTGCTGTCAATCAACAATCGTTTCATTGACTTCACAAACACGAACAGCTCAATTTGAGACAATATTAAAACATATAAGGAGATTAAAGATTGTTTTTTATCATTATATGATCAATCAACTTGTAAAAGTGCACCATTGTATATGACCCCTTTAAGTAGTGACATAAAATGACAAAATAAAACACTAAAATCCCCAGCAGGAGTATTTTTATAGTTTCATTAGCTAAAAGTTAACCAATGATTGGATTTAGGTAGGCATATGTCTGTCACGTCACTCTGCTGTCTCCCTAAAACAAACAAATGGATTTAAGACCACTTAAGGTGTTTGTTTCAGTTGGCGTGGCCTTTTACAATCTGCACGGACTATATATGTGTGGGTTTTGCAACTAAATTGATGACAGACAAGAGCAGTGTGTGTTTGAGTTTAGTGATAGTCAGGCAGGGGGCTGCCAGAGAGGGACTCCCAGGAGCACTCAGACACAAGACTTATTGAATTTTATGCTGGTGTTTTTATTTTCTCTCAATGCTACCTGGGGAGCAACTTCCCGTCTCACTTATCTCATGATTATGTATGGAGGAATCCACCAGTGAGAGAGAGAGAGAGAGAGAGAGAGAGAGACGCAGAAATAGTTGAAACATTAATAATTGTGTGAAAGAAAGCTGAGGGGAGGTGCCATTACTTTCCAATTAGTTTAGCTCACACTGAGAAACACAAACCTCTCACAGTGATCAGATGTTTCACCCACATGCTTTTGTAAGCCCGTCTAGATCGGCCCAATGGCGGCATCAGATAGAATGGGTGAAGGTCTCTGAATGGGTGTTACTATCTTTCCGCGTGGCAAAGTAATTTAAATCCATTTAAGCTATTATCTGACTCCATTTTTATCACAATTGGCCAATTGGTTGTTCCTCAATCATATAATAGTTTAGCAATACATGATTTTTCTATTTAACTCTTTCCCTTATATTTTACTCGTTCATTAGGAATCTATATCGCTCAGAGAGTCTCGCAGCAGCCTCCCGATCACAAACTTGCAGTCGGATAACCAGAGGTTATGAATCATTTGCCAATAATGGAAATTTGTATTCAGAGTTTACACCTTTTGGGAGCAGAATGCCATGTGCCTTGAAGGCATGCCCCCTTTGTGTGCAAGTTATCCCTAACTTTATTACCTTTTGGTTTACTTCTTTGGGAATGGGACTTTTCAAATGATACCAAACATGTATGATAATTATTCACATTGAACCATACAGATTTTTAGGTGAATTTGGTGATCTCAGCATGAGAGAGAAGGAATTGGGGGAAGATGGGATGTATTCTGAGGTGAGACTTGCGTCTCAAATGGTGCTGCTAACTTCACAAGAGATAGTTCAAATTTTAATTTCCTTTGTTTTTTTTCAGAGTTGCCCTCCTATCAAGTTCTTCCAGTTTACCAGTCGTACATTTTAACAGCAGTGATTCACTCTCTTTGAGTGACCATTTCATTCTGCATGTGTAAGCTCTGATGGGCTCTTGAACCTTTCTAAGGTACTTGAACAGGACACAGATCTTCTGAATTGAACAAAGCGTGCAAAAATAGAATAGCCAGAATTGGTGAAAATGGCACAAAACATAAACTTTAATACTGTGGTGGAGTTTTATAATAGTGCCTTTTTTACTTTTTCAGCTTTCTTTGTTGTGTAATGTTGCTGTTTGAGCTTGAAAAAGGTATGCAAAGTTGCAAAGTCCACTCCAAAGGGAGTTATTCTCTGTATCAGCATGTGTCAAATCAACCGTGAGTCGCGACCCAAAAGAGAGTCATAAAACTGTTTTTATTGGGTCATTTGTAGTCAAAGAAAACAACAATTTGCAGTCAGATGAAATGATTTCAGTCAATGTCATTCTTCTAAAGACCAAAATATACTTTGTCTGTATAATTTTAGTCATCAGGAGGGTCCACGGACGTCCGCACACCCCGTCCGTGAGTAGCACAGGTGTGAATGCGCAGACAGTGTGCATAAAACAGCGTACTTGTGAGAGCCTTGAGATCTTGAAAAAAAAATCCACTAGTGTATGCGCACTGCGTCTTTCCGCGCTTGCGGCCAATGGAGTATGGCTCGTCACTCAACTGTGTGCGAGACAGAGTGGAACGTGGAAAATTAAGTACACGGGCCGTAACACTATTTTAGTAACTTATGAAATAAAAAGTCTCTCACTTCAGAAAAACAAACTTTCCTGTCCTGTCAGACATTGTACTGTGTTTGCGGCACACAAAAAAAACGAGTTTAGATGGAACTGGTATTTAATAGCCTTTTTCTTATAATGTTCAGGCTATTCATCAGTGATATTTAAAAAAAAAAAAAAAAAAAAAAACATGTGTGAAGTATTTATAAAAAATTTTAAGAAAAAAACAAAAAACAAACTAGCTTGGTTGAAAATTAATCACACTTAATGACCAATGGAAAAGTCTCTAAACAATTTTTGAACCACTCTTTTATATCAGTAAGTTTCCGAACAACCACTCCATTGTAGTCTTAAGTTTTAGTCCAAGAATGTAGACAACACAATGACATCATAAACAAACAAGGGGCGAGGCCTAGTTGAAACTTGCGGTTATGGTAAGGGGTGTGACATTTCTGAAACAAAGCTGTTGACCAATCCCTACACAGGGGCCCAGCTGACCAATCAGATCACATTGTGCTTTTCAGAATGAGGGGCTTCATTGAAACCAAGGAGGTAATCCATCAACCGGAAACTGAAGCTTTCCTTGGCCGTGTAGTAGACCAATACCTGCTGTTAGCATTCCATTGACTCCTATTCATTTTGGCGTCACTTTGACAGCGAATAACTTTACATCTGAGATATTTAAAGACTCCATTTGTCCATCATTTATTTCTAAATAAACACGACAATGTATAAAAAGGTCCATTACTTTTCTATCTTCCGTTATGGCCCCGTAGAAGCGTTTTTGTAAAAATAGGCTAACGATTGAGTCGTTACACCCAACTCTCTATTGCACAGTAGAGAAGTTACCGTATAGACATAAGTAGAAGCTTGCGGGCAATCGAGGGGTATTGGAGGCATAAAGTCAAGGGAGAAGTCCATAGAGAGTCATAAAGTTGATCTTTCTGGTAGCTCACGGACCGCTACTCATGTTCTCCGTCTCTGCGAGATTTTGTGGGGAATGATTCAGTTTCCTCTTGGCACAGCTAAGACGTACAACTGTGAGACAGGTTGCTCACGTCACATCTACTTCGTCATGCTCAGTTTGAGTCTGCGCAGTACGCTCAGCCATCAGAAAGTGAGTGCTTCTAATTGACTTCACTTTTCTCTGTTGAAATCTATGGGGTCACTGTGTCCATTTCTTTTGCTGTCTATGATTGAAACATGAACTAAACAGAGCGTTACTAACAGACTGGGAAGTGAGGTGCTCCAACAATGTAAAATATCTGAAAAATAATGAGTTTTTTGAACATTCAAGCATGAAAATCTATTCTAGTAGAAAACAAAATCAAAGCTCTGTAAAAGGCACAATGTGGCCTCTTTAACGATCCTGCCTCATCACACTACTGTACTTTGTTGTGTACTGTAACTGTTATTGAATAACTGCTTTGCACATTTATAATTTGTATTATTACTTTACTATGTGTATAGACACATAGCCTAGTTTTTGTTTCCTCTTTTTATTCCTTGTTTTTATTTAACTCAATTTTCTGCTTCAGATGAATTTGCATTGAAGTGTTATACGGTCTTGCAGAGACAATATTTCACTGCTTGTGCACAGTGCACTGTTTGTCTTTGTGCCATAAATGCAGTCATCTTTAACTACACAAGCTGGCCTTCAAAGTTCTATATTCTATCAAAACCCCCTAAAATCAGTCTAAGGGGCTGTGGTACTGTGGGCTTTTTTTGTTTTGTTTTAGCAAGCCTTTGGCTAATTCTACCAATTTCTCATTATTTAAGCGGCATTGTCAGGCATGCCACAGTTTCATGGGGCTTATTACTTTTATAAAGCAGTTATTCCACATACCTGGCAAGGTGTTATAAAAACACACAGAAACAGTGGCACAGTTACTAATGGAAAATGTATCCAGCCGGTGGTTCTCTCATAATAACCACCGAGTGGATGATGAGGATCCCGACGCGAAGTGGATATGGATTTTGGATTTGGTAAATAGCTGTAAATATCAACCCAAGTCACTGGTTAATGATTAAACATTATTGGTCTGTGCATTTTTACAGAGATGTTGTGTCTTGTGGGTTTTAGTTTTATCTCTCACATTTAATTTTAACACAGCTTGTTCTTGTTAGGCAAGGTACGAAACATCAAGCTATTCCGACACATTTCGATTTCAATTTATTTAGGCTTGGTGTTATCAATCATGACTACTCTCCAACTAGTTTTAGCATGGAAATTAATATGGCAATGTTAATTTAGTTAACTCTGCGCTTCTGCTTCTGCTGCTGTTGCTAATTATTGCTGCTGCAGAGCAAGTATGGACTTGCTACTGCTAATAGACAAAGACATTAAAGGGGTGGTTTACTGCTTGTTTTCTTTGCATGATTGTGTTTATGGGATGCAATATAACATGTATTCATGGTTTTTCTTTTTAAAAAAGTCTTATTTTTCATAAATTTCATCTAAGCCGCTTTCTTCTCTGTCATTTGAATGACCGGTTTGCATCCTGATTCTATGAAACCACTTCCTCGGAAACAGGCAGTGGGCTCAGATTGGTTAGTTTGGGCCGGTGTGTTGTGATTGGCTAAACTGTGTAGTGTACTTCAAGCCCATCACCTTTACAGGCGAAGGTTTCATGTGCTCCGCTCAATGTAAATAATGGTGTCGATACTGCAGTATCAGTTTGAGGCAGAATCAAGCCGCCTTCGCATACGATTGTCGCATTTCGCCCCCTAGTGTCAGTCGCACGGAACTTTGAAATTGGTCTTGAAGCAACCGTTACCCTAGGATATTCACAATGGTAAAATTAATGAATTTAATAAATGTAATGCATGCATGAATATATCTACACAAAACAAATGACCCTCAATTCATCTCAAATAAAAATATAGTAGTATAAATATTGGTTTAATAGTTATAAAATATTTTTTCTGCTATAGTTAATTATAACCAACATTTTACAGAGCGAGCGTTTACAGAAAAACATTAAAGAGTTAAAATATTGGTAATTCTAGCCTCGCGCTCATAGTTTTTATTAGAATACATCACTTCCGGTTGGCAGGTCGCATACGGTCTAGCCGCAGAAGTTTAGATATTTCGACGAATCCAAAGCATATATATATACAATCCAAAGTGTATATATATGAAAAATAAATTTACAAAATTAGTTCATATAATTCAGGTCCAAAATGTTTGTACGCGTTTCTCGTAGACATGAAATAGCATAACTGCTGCCTCTGGTTTTAAAGTTGTAACTGCATCATGTTTTAATAACAGTTTCTTGTTGAATCCAGCATTGAATTGGTGGAGTTTCTGGAAGCTGTCTTTCATAAAATGGGAGAGCTAAATTACGATTGTAACTTTCAGGAACAGAATCAAACATAAATTGTTTCCATTGTTGCGTAAAAGTATGTTCTACAGCGCCTGTGGGAAGCCTCGACAGAAGACTGACAGCGGGGTGAAATTAACACTTTCAATGAGCCGCAGAAATATGGCTCTGCCCTTTTTTGCATATTCTGGAGGGAGGGTTGATGCAAATGTATGGGTTAGTTACGTATAAAACACGTTGTAGTCCCATTCGAGTCGTTTTTTAGGCATTAAACTTCCTGATTTTTTTAAAAGACAAAATCTCTGCTTACACTGAACTTTCAACGCTGTAACTTTGCAGATACTTCATGCACCAACAGCAACATTACACACTATTTAAAATAAAAACGTGAAATCGGAATCAACAGCCCCTTTAAAGGTCCATTGCGCAACATTTCATGTTAAAAATACCCGTTTTTTATAACCCATACATGCTTAAACAATTGCCTGATGGGCTTAATGAGGCCTTCTCTGATCACTGCGATCACCTCTATAATACTGTACAGTAAAATAAATAATATGGATTCGGGATGGAATTTGAGACTGGGCCTGATGTCATGCGGCAAGTTTGTGTATTCGCCGCCATTCTCTGTATCAGCGAAGACAACTCGAGCAACAAAAGTAGAAGATGGATTCAAAGAGACTGGCTTGTAGTCCATTACAAACCCCAACACAAACTCCGCGTAAGACAAAGAAAAGAAAACTTTTGTCTAGTGCCACCAAAAGGGCCAAATTGGAGTTGGAATAAGACAAGAGTCAACATCGGGAAGGCTTTGATCAAATGGAGAGATCTCCGGTCTGCTCTAGGGCTCAAACAGGATTCTCAGTTGGCTACAAGTATATACAAGTATATATATAATACTTGTATGTTTTATTCTTGTAAAACAAATATATATATATATATATATATTTGGGGCCATGATATTTTTGTGAAACTGACCAAAAATGCTGTCGGTGGCTGGCAAAAAAAATAAATAAAATGCAGGCGGTGAAAGAGTTAACAAAATATGACACGACAAAATGACATTCCAAAAAATATAACAATAATAAAATAGTCCTTTACATTTAGTTTTAGTATTTTCAGGTCTTTAAAAAGTAAAAGTTAACTTATTATGGGTGGTTGACTGTCTTCTTCTGTCTGTTGATGTGAGCTGCAGAGTCATAGAGTTTTCAAAGGGCATCAGCTGCAAACTTGGGTTCAGCCACAGGGGGAATTATTCTTCTGCGAGGAATACATTCTACGAGTTGATGTACTGTGACACCACAATCTGCCACCATTTAAACTTCCATCATGTTGGTCAGACACCAACTGCCGATTTAGTGGCAGTTGTCCTTTGCCCTAGTCCTTCCAGACTGGAGAGTAAAGATAAATAATAGCAAAACATAGTGATATATTTGTTGATATTTCCTATTCTCATACCTGCTCTGCAATCACTCAGCTCATTATTCTCCGTCTGACCACATCTGTTCACAGACCAGCTCTAACAAATTTAATGAAGCACGGTGTGCTTGAACAAACGCACATTGACATCCTATGGTGAAACCAATTATGAATTGTAGGACCAGTCTACAAGGATCAGAGGAGGCTAGTAATGATGGATATGTGGCCAAGCTAGACCTCTCTTATATTGGGTCCCTCTCCATCTGTTATCTCCCCTGGGTCAATTATGGCTCCCTGTCACATGCTAATGTGGTCCCACCCCCGACTGAGCCTTTTGATTGGCTGTTTGTCGGCCATTTGTCATCCTATTACCGGCTTATGGCTGGCCTGTACCTCTGTTGCTCTCTACCTCTGCTGGCCTTGAGCGGTTCAGAGCGCGGGGAGAATGGAATCTATTCAAGCTCACTTTCACTCTGCTTTTTCATTACCAATGACACGCTAGTGTGTCTGGGTGAATTGGCCTAAATTCTACTTCTTTCTCTCCAGTACCTCTTTCAGTTAGACTATTATTCCTTTGTAAGTTTTTTTTTTTTTTTTTTTTTTTCTGGGTGTGTGCACAGTACTGGATTATTGTGTCCTACTAGTCACTATAGAGACCCTTAAAGTCGTTGTATGTGGTAAATGGTAATCCCGAGTTTCTATTGTGAATGTTCATTGGGGAAAAAGAGGAGGCACACACTAGCAGAACGGACTGCACAAAAACTAAATGCTATCCATTCATAAAGTATGCTGTAAAAAAAAAAAAATACAATTTCCATAAGGTTTTTTTCACTTAAAAAAAAAAGAAACTTTTGCTGATAATTTACTCACCCTCATGTCATCCAAAATGTCCATGTCATTCTTTCTTCAGTCGAAAATAAATTAAAGTTTTTGATGAAAACATTCCAGGATTTTTCTCCACATAATTCACTTCAGAGGGAACCAAACGGTTCAAGGTCCAAAAGACAGTTTCAGTGCAAACTGCAAACTGTTCAAAGGGCTTTAATCGATTTCAGACGATGAATAAGGGTCTTATCAAGCGAAACAATCGCTCTTTAAAAAAAAAAAGTTTAAGTTTTATAAGCTCAAATGGTCGCCTTGCTCTGTTCTGTCATGCGCGTTCGGGACTCTCCTGTTCGAACTCATTTATCAAAATGAACGAATATTTTTTCATGTCATTTGATTCATTCAACGAACGAAATGAACGAGTTGACTCGGGAAAAGATTTGTTTTGAAAAGATTTTGATGAACGAGTTCGAATAGGAGAGTCGCGAACGCTGAGTCGCATCACAGAACAGAGCAAGGCGACCATTTGAGCTTATAAAACTTAAACTTTTTTTTATTTTTTTTAAATGCACGATCGTATCGCTTGATAAGACCCTTATCCATCGTCTGACATTGTTTAAAGCCCTTTGAAGAGTTTGCAGTTTGTACTAAAACTGTCGGATCTTGGCTTGAACCGTTTGGTTCCCATTGAAGTCCATTATATGGAGAAAAATCCTGGAATGGTTTCATCAAAAACCATAATTTATTTTCGACTGAAGAAAGAATGACATGGATATCTTGGATGACATGCGGGTGAGTAAATTATAAGCAAATTTTTTTTTTTTTTTTTTTTTTTTTTTAAGAGGAACTACTCCTTTAAGCTGAACATCTGTTTTCAACATCGATAATATAATAGGAAATGTTTCTTGAGCAGCAAAACAGCACATTAGAATAATTTCTGAAGGATCATGTGACACTGAAGACTGGAGTATTGATGCTGAAAATATGATGCAGCATGGCTGTTATGGTCGTGGCCATTGTATGAAAATAATGTATTGTTTTATCTGTATGTCAATATGTATTTTAAGTGTAATGATATTGATTAAAGATCATTCAGAAGTTATTTTATTTACAATGAATCAAATGGCAATTCCCTTCAATGTGGTTAAAAAACAGTGAGATGAACATACAGTAAAAAAAAAAATGCTATTTTTCCCAGTCTGTAACCAATTTTATGGAGAAATAAGATATTGGCTAAATAAAAGCCATTTTAGTTTTATTACTCATCCCATTAACAGATGCTTCGAGTTTTTACTTGCTTCCAAAAAATAGCAGGCATCACTGAAAAACTGCTGTCCACAAGTCATTAATCGGCCGTGACCAACGTAAAATTCCTTTTGAAAGCTAGATTTGTGGATTTTATGTAGACAATTTGTTTGAGATATGAAGTATTAGAAAGTCATTTTACTATCTGATGTGAAAATTGAATCTTCTGACTTGAAAATCTCTCATTGAAGTAATGTATCTGAAGTGCTTACAGCAGGCCCTGTTTGTATTAGCCCTGTATAGATCTGAGTAGATTATCCAGAACTCAAGTGTCGGGTACAAAACCTGCTACAGGCTTTACTTGACTAAAAGAGCTCTTGAGCTGACAAAAATGAAAGCTTATAATAGTTTTAAACAGATGTCTGGTTAAATGCTCAATACATGTGGACTGTTCTCCAGTAAGTCAAGTGTAAGCCATAGAATGACTAAAGCACTTAGTTGCAGGACTCAATCAGCTCTATATAAATCTATTATTTAGTGTAATGGGATTGATGACAGAGAGCGATATGTCCTGTGGAGCACGATTTGTACAAGTACTGTGTTATTGTGTTAATCTGCTGCCATGAATCAATTCTATGGCAATGAAAAGTGTTGTGAAATTACTGAAGAGATGCATTTTTTTTTTTTTGCATTGGCCCTCATGTACATTAAGATTTTGCCTGATTCAACCAATTAGTAATGTCAAAACTGCTTAAAGGGATACTCCACTTTTTTTGGAAATATGCACATTTTACCAATCCCCCAGAGTTAAACAGTTCAGCCGATTTTCTGATATTTAGAAGAATATCAGTAACCAGACAGACCAGAAACTGTCTGGTTACTGACATTCTTCTAAATATCAGAAAATCGGCTGAATGGATTCAAAAACGGTAAAACTCAACTGTTTAACTCTGGGGGAGTGGTAAAATGAGCCTATTTCCAAAAAAAGTGGAGTATCCCTTTAAAGAAACAACTTTCTGTGAATATGTGCAATATGTGTCATGTGCATTGATGTTTGTCTCTACGCTTTGTCTCTTTCTCTACATTGCAGGGTGAAGTTAAAAGACGGAGTGGCGTTCCTTGGCGCCCGACCCAGTAACCCCACGCTTTGGATGGTTAGTCAAGATGTCAGAACAGAAGGTCACAGGATTGTGACCCTGCATTGTCGCCGTAAGGAGTCCAGCTATGGACAGAGGTCAGTTAGCTAGCCCAAGTGCTAGCTCTTGTCATTTACTTACTGCGGTGGGCTATAAAATATTGACCAGCATTATACTATGAGTGCTTTGTGTGTTGTTGTTGGCTTATTGGTCTCAGGTTTGACCATTAGCATGTATATTATTTCACTGCAGACAGAGAAAGACTTTAAATGAGGTCATATACAGTCTCTTTAAAATGTATTAGGACACTTATGCTTAAAAAATGTATGATGGTGTTTCTTCAATTATGGTAACTTTTGGTCCCGTGGCCTTTAAAAAATCTATCAAAAAGAATCTTGAAACTCTTGTATTGGTTTAATCTCAAACTCTTCACTGGCGTTATTGTTATTTACAAGTAAACTAACTTTTGGAGAATATAAAATATTAGACCAAAATTGAAGGGCAGCCACAGTTTTTTTTTTTGTTTTTTTTTTCCATCATTGTTAATAATTCCTATTTGTATGAGTATTTTTTCATTTTTTATTTAGAAAATCTGTCTCTAGGACACATTTAAAACAAATAATAAGTAAAATAAATAATACAAATACAACTAATGGGACTCAAAGTGTCCAATATTATGAACAATATACTATAAACGATATATAAACACAGGTGGTCTTTGCATTACAGAGCAGAATATAGGCCTTTATTTTAATGGACTTCACACATGCTCCAAAATAACCTGGGACTTTATAGAAATGAAGTTGGTTCTGAGAAAATCTCTTGCAGCATTTGTTTGCTTTAAGGTTTTGAGGATTTAAGTTTTCAAAAGTGTCCAAATCATTTTTTTAGGGTCACTGTACATACTGTTTAAATAAAGATTTCCCTCAACTCATCAAATAGTAATATTGGGATTAGGATAACTGGACATCAACAGAGATATTAAAGGAAGGAATTTAATGCCATGTGATGGACTTAAGAGTGTGCTTTGGAACATACTTTACTTTGAAGTAGTTAAAAGCGGAACTTAAATATATCCAGTGGATAATTAAAGCTGAATTGCTTCACTTCCATTCTGTAAGTGTGACCAAGAGGAAATGCAAAACATTGTATTGTAACATTAAAAAAGCTTTAATTATCACATTTTATGAGGGAGTTCGTATCAATTGCTTTTTATTTAAAAAAAAAAAATAGTTCTGCTGTTCTGCTTTTGATCTTTGCCTGCTTGTGTGTATTAATCTCGGCAGATATGAACTAGTTAACAATGCATCTCCCTATTAGAATATTGAATCAGTGATCTAAGGGGGTCTTCGTCCAAAAGTTTAGTCATCCATTTACGAATCTTATTTGCATGTTTAAATTAATCTGGAAAGTAGCAAACCGTGTTGATGGATGCAGAAGTAAAAAAACACACTGGTCGTAATTAAGAGTGGATTTGCAGTCTTTGTGTGTCCCCATGCTCTTAATCGCATTTCTCCACTGATCTGGAAATAGTGTTAATGAACTGGGCTCTGTACTGACAGGTGTAATTTTCCGCATTTAAAGTCTGTAAACTAGAAAGATTAAGCCCAGCATTATCATGAAGCTCAGCTTAGCATTGCAGAAATAAACTGCCCTGGTAAACAGACCTTTTGCAACGCAGTACACACCTTGATGAATTCAAGTTTTTATTTTTTGGCGAGGCTAATTTCACCAAAAATGAATAGTTCGTAATGTTTCTTTTTCAAACTGAAGGTAAGATTTTTCCCTCACAGGGTGGTGCTGCTGTAGGCAAGTGATGTAATCGGTGCACTGCTAACATAGACTATCGCAGCATGCCTAGTACTCAGACTACTAAGCCTTAGTGTAAACAGTACTAAAACATTAATGACCCATTACCGGCACTCTTTATAGGTTTGAGAAGCTGTTATTATGCCTGTCTTGAAGATTTTAAGATACATTTGAACCCAGGGTCCATTAAGATGTCCCTTCATTTAAAAACTAAAAACTTAAAATCTTTCTGAAATTTCTTTTAAATTTTACTGCTTAGGTCATGACCATCTGTGGAGCCTAAAAAAAAAATGTTTTTAATTACTAGTAGCACAACCGGAATGAATAACTTATATAAATAAATAACTTAAAATCCAATCCTTTGATACGAGATGTAAACACTTTAGTAGATTAAAAAACGAAACTGAAAAGTTTCGCACATGTGAAATAACGTAGTAATGGCATAATGACCTATGACACACAGATCAAGCTGTTGTTGTTGAATATAGGGAATGGGCCATTTTTACTTCTTGATAAATATAAGGGGCACAAAGTTTCATGTGAAAATAGATAAACTCTGCATGTCAAGATTAATTGCGATTTAAAAAAATTGGAACTCAAACCATCAACCTGATCAACCTGACGTCATATAACTGACGTTTTGGGACGTCTTTTGACCATACGTCAATATTTGCCTTTTTAGGGCCCCCTTAAACGTCGGTAGATGAGGTTATGGGATCCTAACTCTAGACCTAAACCTAACCCTAAACCTAACCCAACACCCAACTGACGTTAAAGGTAAAGCGTCAGTTGTATGACGGCCCGGGATCGCCATCTACCGACGTTTAAGGGGGCCCTAAAAAGGCAGATATTGACGTATGGTTAAAAGACGTCCCAAAACGTCAGTTATATGACTTTTTTGGGATCAGACTGTGTTGACCTGATGACTTCATTTAGGATTCATCTGGTATTGTGCATCATGCATAATTGTGGCAATCATTCACCCCAAAATAAAAATGTAATAATTAATTTATATTGGCTGCTTTTTACATATAAACGTATTCGAAACATGTGGACTATTTTTACTTTTATTGTGCTACTTCAATCCTTTTGGAGCTCGACAGCCCCAGTCATCATTCACTTTTATCATATGGAAAATAGCGGCAAAGATATTCTCTTCAAATTCTCCTTTTGTGTTCCACAGAAGAAGGAAAAAAATGTTACGGGTTTGGAACATGATTGTGAGTAAATGATGACAAAATGATATCCTAATGTAAGATTATCAAATTTTCAAAGTGTTGCTTGCACAAAATGTCTATGTATCATTTGTAAAACAAAAAAACTTTTTTGTGTGCAGTTCATGTTTCTGCATGTAAACTCAAACAATATTTCAAGTAGCTGTTAAACGTTGTACTTAATCAATCCTTTAATGCCTCAGTCTAATCAAATCCAGAAAAAAAAAACTTGAAAGCAAAAATCATAGACAACCAGAAATTTGCTTTCTCTTAATCTGATATCGTGGAATTGAATGGAATATTAACCGAGTTACCCAGCTGCCCTATGTAATAGGGAGTCCCTAGTCGTGTCACATGACAAATTTCTGTTTAATCCAGTCTGGCATTGATCTAAGACCAAGAGTTTAGGGCTAAATAAAGCATGTTAGCTTTAATCTAGGTCTTTGGGGATGTCCAGAGCTCTAATCTCTCCAGCTGGCGCAGGCACTTCTTAAAGACAAAGGAGGCACCACTGAGCGTACTGTGTATGATCCATTTCCCTCTTTCATCTAGCTCCTTTTTCACTTTCCCTCATTGCTTCAGGTTTTTCTCTTCCTCTACATCTTGTCTTTTTTATTCTCTGTTAAATGCCAGCACATTTTATAGATATCCAGGGGAAAATTTACTAAATAGTTGCTTCACCTTTGTTCCACTCATTAACCAGCCACAAATAACCATTCTGCATCGTTATATTACTGTACTGTGAGTCAAATTAAGTCATTATCTTTTAAACACATTTAAAAGAGATTTTCCAAGAGCATGGCAATCAATCAAACAGAGATCAAATGATGGAGAATATATGGGAATATTAATCTAAACTCACTGTGTAGTCAAGCACACTTTAGGCATTTTAGGCATTCAGTGCTACGGTATATGTATCATGTTTGATGCATGTGTTAAAATACATGATCAATACTTTGTACGCAATCTTACATCTTTTTTCATTCTTCATTGTAATGCACGCGTAAAAAAAATATGAATGAATGATGATTGATATTCGTGTTTTTTATATACACAGCCTGCTCTGGCATATGTTTTTCAAAACAACAATATTTTTGCTACTGTAATTTTATTGATAAAATAAAATATGTATAATATTATTCATGTGAATATATTGCATACACTACCATATAAAAGTTGCTTCAATATAAATGTTTTTGAAAGAAGTCTCTCATACTCACCAAGGCTGCATTTATTTGTTCAGAAATACAGCAAAACATTAATATTGTAAAATATTTTAAAATGTAATTTATGTGTGTCACAGTCTTCGTCTGCACCAGTCTGCCTTTGTCATCTGCACTTCACTTTCCAGGATCCTCTTGTTTCCACACCTGAACTCACTCCCGCAATCAGCCACCTGTTCATTGTCTTGTTCATCTGTATCACCTGTTTTCTCCTTGTTCTGTTTGATTCATGCTTGTATCAGAGCCCGTCTAACGGAGAGCCTTGGCACTTCCTATTAGCCCCGTTGTGCATCATCTTGGTTGCAGTGCAAAAATTTTGCTTGGTTGCAAAAAAACCCTTTGCACTCAATTGGATAGCCGGTAGACCTACCAACCAATCAGACCAACGCATAAGTCGACTCCTTTGCATAGCGCAGTTTTCAAATACAGAACGTAGCCTACTTTATTTATTTTAGAAGTTAAATAACGAGTGTTACTTCTTTTACTTACTTCTCCATGAGTGCCACCAAAGGAGAAACCACAACGACCACAGGCTTTTCATTACGTCCCATCTTCTTAACGACCGTCAGAGCCAGCTGATAAGTTATCACTTTTCCTGAATCATGTAGGAAGGACGCCAAAAATATCTTTCCGATCGACAAATGACTTTATTGCAGTTCTCTGTTTGTCTATTAAAATGAATGCGCTGTCCATTTTTTTTTTTTTTTTTTTTTTACAAAAGACGCGACAGCGGAATCTATACATCTCAATTCTCCAGCTGCAGCCATCTTTGACAAGCGCACTTTGATGACGTGAGGATTACGTTACTGAAGACCACCTGTCAATCATCGTATAAAGCCCGCCCTGGCAATTTGATTGGCCCGATGATTTCTGAACCGATCATAATTACTCCTCAATGGATCGAGTCCAGACCGAGCTTCCCGTCCAAAAAATGTTGTGGGCGGAGTTCGGGCTGGCATCCAGGCCACAGTAACTTATCATTAAGGCCTAATATATCAAAATGATAAATTAACCTAGGACTCGGATTGAGTCACGAAATTGGGCATTATGGTGTGCAAAATGCATTTCACACAGTTTTTGTGATTTGTGCAATTTTCCTTAGTGAACAAGGTGGTAAAACAGCACAGCACGTCCAAGTAAATTACACAATCGGCAGAGACAATTTTTAGTAAATTCCCCCTGTCATTCTCTCGTTCCATTTTCTCACTTCTCTCTCATCTCTTTTCTTTCTCGTTACTCCAGTGTTGGATCGGTTTCCACCACGATGCCGCACCTGTCATTCAGTTTCTGCTTTCTTCAATATTCTCTTGCATTTTTTCATTTTCTTCAGCACTGATGGAGGGACAAAGTCCTGGTGTGGATGGACGACGAGTCAGGTTGATCCGCTCCAGTTCCCACCTCTTTTCCTTTATTACATTCTCCTCTTCTTTTCTCAGTGGGGGAAATTTGATTAGGCCTGCTATTACCTTCAGTGGGCACCTTTCACCCTGCCCTTTATGAAAGGTGTGACTGGAGAATAAGAGATACTGACAGAGACAGAAAGAGAGAGAGAGATACTGGGAAGAAATGAGATTGGATCATGCATGCAAAGACAAAAAAGAATGGATGACACAAGGAAAAGAGAGAAGGGAAGCAGGATGAGGTTGTGTGTTTGTGTGTAGTCAGCAGCTTTCGCTGCTGCTGTACAGGGTGTAGTGTGCCATGTACGTTTGTTGAATCTGTCTCTTGGGTGGCAGGTTTTATTTGTTTGAGGAAGGTCAGAGGATATTGAGTTTTGAACAAGAGTTCACCATCTCTTACTACTGATGTTTGCCAGGGGCGTCCCCGTAGACATGCAAAAACCTGTGCGTACATAGCATAGACAGAGTTTCGCTTTGGTAAAGCTAAATCCAAAGTAGCATGTGTACCACAGAAAGCTGGATTTAGACCAAACTTTGAAGCTCGATGGCGAAACTCGAGATGGTTTAAATGTTCTTAAACAAGAATAATAATTATGGGAAACAAGACCGATTCCTTCCCTTCAACCTCATGATCTCCAAAACCTTGACCTCTTTAATCATAATCTTTAATGCCTGTATACAGACTGTGCGATTCCGGCAATCCTATAAAGATCATTGCAAATCACACTGTATGACATAGATCTTGGAAGAACTTGGGGTTCAACATGTATGTAGACTGTACGATGATGAGGCTTTTTGAATTGTAGACTACGATGCAAGGTGGTATAGAAGAATAAAACTTCATCAGCATGCGCAAGATGAATCGCACTTTGGCAATTGAGTTTTTATGTGGGCTGATAAAAAAAGGAAGCGAAAGAGTAGAATATGAAAGATTCAAGAACCTGGTGTGATATCACGCCCAATGAGAGGTGCCCGTGCCCTCATGGCGTCAAAGCCCACCAGAATGGGCGTGGCTTTGGTGTATATAAGCGAGATTCAGAGGCTGCTTCCCTGATTTTCATCTCTTCAGCGAGCTCTTCGCATCGCTGGACTACAAGAAGCCACGTTGCCGTCTAAGGGGCACCTTGCGAGCTTAGGACAGCACCTGAAGAAGCCGGCCGTCTTCACCACCTTCAGCCATCTGTGCAAGCTACGCCATCCGGCGACATATCCTTTTTAAAAGAGCACGTTTGCAGCATGAACATTTCTAAAAGAGCAGCGAGTGTCTTTTTAAAGAAGCACCGTTCGCAAAGGCCGCCGGGACATGCGACTGATGCGAATGTCTCGCCGGAGCCTCTCCCTCGAGCTTTGCCGCTGAGTGGCCGCATCACCGTCACGTCTGATGAGGAGGCGTAGGATAACATCACTCGTGACTGCTGTTCTATTCTGGCTTCGGGCAGCGAGGAGTGGTCAGGCTCTCACTCTGCCTCCTCCTCGATTCAGGAATCTGGCAGGACCCGCGCTGGAGTCGAGAATGAGCTTATGCTCGCGGACATGGGGGAATCTGTACGCAAGTAGTTTCTAAACGCGCCGCTCTCCCCTTTCGGTTTCTTCGGCTCCGCGGTGAGTGGTATTGTTGAACGTTTCTCCGAAGTTCAGAAGACCACTCAAGCTAGCTCACGTGACCAGCCTCCTGCATGAGCCACCTAACAGCTCAGCACAGCCAGACTTTGCGGCCACCCTAGATCGCTATCGGACATCCACCGCAGACCGCCGATTCCCATAACACAGTCTCATCCCAAGAAGTCATATAACTGACGTCTTGGGACGTCTTTTGTCCATACGTCAATATCCGCCTTTTTAGGGCCCCCTTTAACCTTGGTAGATGACGATCCCGGGCCGTCAGACAACTGACGCTTTACCTTTAACGTCAGTTGGGTGACGGAGTAGGTTTAGGGTTAGGTTTAGGTCTGGGGTAGAGTTAGGATCCGATAACGTCATCTACCGACGTTTAAGGGGGCCCTAAAAAGGCGGATATTGACGTATGGTCAAAAGACGTCCCAAGACGTCAGTTATATGAGACCTCGCTTATATACACCAAAGCCACACCCATTCTGGTGGCCCTGATGCCATGAGGGTGCGGGTGCCTCATTGGGCGTGACACCTGGCAGCTGCTGCACTGTGTTGACAACGGATACAAAATTAAGTATCATTTTTTGGCTTCAGTATCTCAGAAAAGATTAATCTTCCCCGTAGCGTAAGCTAGTTTACGCAATACTCATTCCCTCTTCTAGAGAGAACCGAGGTTACGTTAGATAACTTTAGAAACGTTAGAAAACTTAACACTGTGGAATACATGGAAGTGGTTCAGGGTTTGTCCAGCTCCAGAGCTGCTACTAAATTAATAACTAAGGATTTTACAATAGAACATGTTTTTGTTTTGTGTGTGTGTAAAAACTATTTTTAACTTGAGTACTGTGTTTTTAGAATACTGTGTCGTGCACTAAACGCTACAAATTATGTGAGTGCAATGGTCAAACAGTCTACCGGATGTTTACATAGAAAAACTGCGAAAAATTTGCACACTGGAATACAAAAATGCATTTTGTGTGTTTGTGTTTGCGGTCCAGACATTATTTGGTCAGTTCCAGCCAAGGTGAGCACATCTAATCTTTTCCCTCATATTAAAAGGCGCCATCCTAGCTACAACACTTAATATTAAAAGATAGTGACTGGTTTACATTTTTAACTTTTTTTACTCAAATTTCTACCTATAAATTATTTAATTGATGTAAAACCAGTGCATAGTTAATATTTCTTTTAACTATATTTCATCTCATAGTAAACTTTTAAATGTATGGGTTGTACCGTTTCAAATATTTTAGATGTTTGCTGCAATTATATTAATAACAATGCAACCTAACATATTGTTTTAAGGCTGAAAACACAACGTTTCTCTGAGTAATGCAAAAGTTTTGTGAGATAATGCAAAAGCACTGATATCATTTTCCCTCCCATCTCATTTTCTCCCTCATTACCATGTCCCTTTAGGGGTTCCATACAATTCAGATTTATGTTAATTTATAATTATTTATACAATTGAATAACTGTCATTAATTCATTTTTTTACTGGTGCGCTGAAAAGTCACTTTTATAATATACTTGCGAGTAGTTATCACTATTAATCAGTCCATGTAATCATCAGTAATCAGTTCGTTCCCATGAACCTGCCACAGACAATGTCAAGCTCATTACTGATTTGAGGTTAATCAAGTGAACTGACTGACTTAGGGCGTTCACACTTGCCGTCTTTTTTGAAGCTGCAGCGTCTGTTTTACATTATATTCCTATGGAGTAAGTCGTGTTTTTTTAAAACCACTTTTTTACACGCCACCACCGACGTCTTTTTCTGCAGCTCAGAGCATCTTTTCAAGGTGAATAAAGTGAAACCTTTCCTGAAAAAAAAAAAAAACAACTTTTTGACAGCTGACCAATGACAAGTGGGTAGCGAGACCTGTTGTTTCTATAACAAGAGAAATATGGCCATGAAGTTTTTTTTTTTATTTATTTTTTTTTTTTTTTATATTTGTTGTATATATGCTGTTATAGCAACAAAAGATGCCCTCAGCTGCTGTTTGGAACCAACCCTAGTTTAAATATATATACATATATATACTAAAAAAAATGCCTGTCACGTTTGTGTCTGTTTAGATCTTTGTTTGTTGTTTTCACTCTCAGTCACGTCTTGTTTTCCCGCCATTCTTCAGTTACCATGTTAACCATTCATTAGTTCATCATATACACCTGTTTTGTTAATTATCATCATCTGTGTCACCTGTTTCAGTTCATCAGTGTTTGTATTTAGTTCCTTCAGTTCAGTCAGTCTGTTATCTGTAGTTAGTATTATTTTGAGTGTGTTCGTCCTGCAGTACCTTATTTCAGTGACAATGATAGTTTTTTTCTCAAATCACGCATAAATGTCATTATCTCAAAGCTAAAAACATTTTACATACATGCTGCAGACATATTACTGTAACAGAGTTTGTGCTGAATACCGTGTAATCAGACTCTAGCCATGAAAATGTCACAAGTATCAGGAAAAAAAGGCATAAATGTCAAAGCATGTCACCTCCAGGGCCCAGAAAACACCTCAAATCCCAGAGGGTTAAACAACGTGTAATGGTCACACGATTTTGATTTCTCAGGACACCGATTTTAGTAATCTATCCAAAGAATAACGTTTTCTGCACCTCCTTTTTATTTTTGACTTAGGGAAAAACTCATGTGGGAACAACACGAGGGTGAGTAAATGATGACAGAATTTCCCGTTTTGGGTGAACTATACTTTAATCATTTTGTAATTTCGCTCTAATCGACAAAGGACTCAAGACACAGTCACTCCATGTATATGATTCCACATGGGAGTGTCCCTGTGAGGACATGACCACCCTGACAACAGTCTGGGACTTTACGACCACTCTGGGTAATTGAATGTGCTTGTATGATAGCGGGTCCTTAATGATTCATCTTTATATGTAAAAAAACTACAAGACGTCACCTATGCATAAAATGTCAGGTCAACTATTTTACTCTGTGTCCCGGAAAATGGTGAGGAGACGTCTTGTGTTGTTAAGGCTCCCAGCTCCAATCGTTAAATGAAATTATTTTCATCAACTCACTCTGGCTCCTCATCTGTCTCCATTAGCTATGCGCAGTTGTTTGTGCTGTAATGTTCAGATAATTCACCACGGACAGTCAAAAGACACAGACCTGTGATGGCATGCTGGCCTACTTCAGAGCCGCCGAACAGAGACACATGGGAGGATTACAGCAAGCACGTTGCATCACAGTCGAATAAAAAGAGCACACAGGCTGGCCATTTAAACAATATCCTCAGGGCAATGAGTCAAGGAGTTGTCACTGTCGCTTGAAACGAAGTAGTCGTGTTATTCGTGATAAAATATGAGATCAGTTCACAGTCTTAATTAGAAACTGCTGTATTTTCAGTCTTTTTCATTTATGGATGATAATTCGATTATCAGCACTTTTGACAACTTGACATCTTCAAAAATGCTTTTCTCAAGCTGTGCTTCATCCATATTAAAACTAAAAACATGATAAAAATTAATCATGTACTGAAATAATGATACGATCAAGGTCTTAGTCAACCTTCAAGTGGATTTTAATCATATGTTGGTGGGGATTTGTGATACTGTGTATGAAAGAAAGGACATTTTCCTTTTTTTTTTTGGATAGACTATTGGTTAAGTACGGAAGCCCTAACCTGAAAGGTAAGAAAAAAAGAAGAAAGAAAACTTATCTCATTATTTCGACTTAATAAGTCATTATTCTGACATAATATATTGTTATTACAACATAATATCTTGTTATTTCAACTTAATAAGTCATTATTTCGACATAATATCTCATTGTTACGACATATCTTGTCTACGACATATCGATATGATATCTCGTTATTTCAGTAAATCTCGTTATTTTGACATAAATATCATTCATTCATCAATAGGTTCATATTCTGGACTTACTAAAACTAAAAGCCTATTAAAATCATAATAAAGTATAGCCTACTACAAAAAATAAGATAAGTCCAGAATATGAACGAATAAAGAAACTCTGTTTTATTTGACTTGGCTTACACTGCCGTAGTCTACCACTACTGTCTGAAAAGTATTATTATTATTAATAATAATAATATTTATTTAACTATTGTTGTAGTTGCACTGCATTCGTTTAATTCTGAATTTTGAACACATAATTGAAAGCAATTTGTTAGTGGATAGCAGCCTAAAACATATCTGCAACATTTATCAAGCTCACGGAAAATTGTGCGTCCATTTCTTAATCAATATGATTCTAAACTCATAATAAAGTATACTACAAAAACCAGATAAGTCCAGAATATAAAAGCAAAGCGTTTTATTTGACGTTAAGCATTTTCCTCCCATAGAAGCTCATTATAAGAACGTTAAATGTAGCTTAATGCATATTAGAATGTGCCCCTTATTATGTCGAAATAACGATGTAAGTCAAAATAACGACTTATTAAGTCAAAATAATGATCTAAGTCAAAATAACGAGATATGTCGTTATAATAAGCTATTATGTTGTAATAGCGAAATATTATGTTGTAATAACTTATTAAATCGTAATAACAAGATATTATGTTGTAATAACGAGATGTCGAAATAACGACTTAAGTCGAAATAACGACTTATTAAGTCGAAATAAAGAAATATGATGTCTTGATAACAACTTATTAAGTCGAAATAATGAGATATTATGTTGTAATAAAGAGATATTATGTCGTAATAACTTATTAAGTCGTAATAACGAGATATTATGACTTAATAATGAGATATGTCGAAATAACGGCTTATTAAGTTGAAATACCAAGTTTTCTTTTTTTTTCTCACCTTGCGGTTCAGGGCTTCCATAGTTAAGCATTGCTAACTAGCACTAACTTAACTTTGAACTTTCATTATTGCAAGATAATGTGTATAAATTTGGCCTTATGGGGAGCTTACTTATGTATATTAAATTATATTGCAGAAACAAAATACAGTAAAACCCCCATAATATTATGAAAATTATCACTAAGAAGTTAAAGCTCAATTTTCAGCATCATTACTCCAGTTTTGCTCCAAAACCTTGTTTTTTTTATTATTACAGGAAAGCTGTGCAACTTAATATTTTGTGATACTTCTTCCATTCATCCTTCATTCTCTGGATGAAGTTAATTTTGAAATTAAAATCTAATTTGAAATCAATTATTTGAAATACAATACCTTTTAAAATGGTGAATGCCATTACTTTGTCACTTTTTTATGAATTTAATGCATCCTTATTGAATAAAAGCACTAGTTTTCAAAAAAAAAATAACGGTACTGCTTTTGAACGGTAATGCATAAATGGTAGGGAAAAATCGGTTTGATATGACACAGGGAACAAGAAAAATACAAAATGGCACAGGTTTCTGACCCCGGTTTTTGAGGACTGTTGACACCTCACACAACAACACCATAATAGTTCACACTTCAACAGCCAGAATTGGCCATCAGAGCCGTGAGAACACACACACTTTTGCACACACATCCCAGTCCATTTCTCCAGGAGAACAGCAGCCCCTGAACTAGAGTAGGTTGATGTAAATTGTATCTGACAAAGCCAGCCATTTCTAGGCCCTATCTTCCTCCTCTTTTCCTCTCCCTAACCTTTCTGCTCTCTCTCTCTGTTTTCTGTTTTCCTCTCCCTAACCCCCCCATACTCCAAACCACCTGTTGCTCTCCGTAACGGCTTCCCATTTTCAGGGCTGTGCTTGTCTTCAGGGAGATTGCTTTATCCACAGGTCCCAGATAAAGTAAATTGCCTTTGTCTGCTTTTGAATGCATGGCATGGGAAACCCTGGAGGGAAATATGATCAGAAATGAGCACCGAAAGCAACACATGCAGATATGCAAACACACACACACACACACACACACACACACACACACACACAGACTGCAGACTACTGCGCATGCAAGCGTGTGTGCACCATGCTGGGTCCATTTTAATCAGCAGTTTATTTTGATGCCACATTGATAATACAACTCACAGCAGGCACAAACACACACACACGCAGGTGTTTTAAACATCTTTGATTGAAAAAGTGGATCAGTAATAAAAATGAAGTGAAAGTTTTTTTGAATAATAGACTACATGGTTGTTATTGTGGATTAACATAAATTTTAGTTTCAGAAAACTGAACATAATGGACTGAAACTTTTTGTTTGTTGTACAGTAAATGAACCACAACCTGTCTGATGCATATGGATAATTAGCATTTATATGATTGGACATTTTCTTGTGGCGTAACAATATATAGTGTCACAATATATCACTATACAAAAATGCATCAATGTGTATCGTGGATAGTGACAATATGGTTTGTGTATAATTCACCCAAAATGAAAATTTGACAGTTTTACTGTCAGTACTGCATTAAACTAATACATATATAATATTGAATGTAATGTCTATTACTGCAATGGGGAATATTTCTGGGTCCTGATAATGGCAAATATGTTGCCAGTAAAAAGCCCTTCATTATTTTAAATGTATAGTCAGTGACAGAGTGCAAGCATATTTGTCTAAAATTATTCTGTATTTTCAGCTTCAGAATCATTAATATTTTTATTCTGCTGTCACCATTTTGGGTTTTCCCGTACAGCTTCCCATTTTCAGGGCTGGTCTTGTCTTCAGGGGCGGCAGTGGCTCAGTGCTTGTCTTGTTCGGGCGGCAGTGGCTCAGTGGTTCATGTAGGTTGTCTCAGAGACTATTTCTATAGAGACATGCCATTCCTCAATCCTTGATACAACTATATAGGGAAAACCCGTAACACCATAGATGGTGGTTGTATGCACATGCCCCGCCCCTCCCGCTGGAAAGCCAATCGTCTGCTTTTACAGTTTTTTTCGATTGCTAAACCACAGTGGAGCACAACTGGAGCTACATGTGCAAAACTCTAACTACAGTCTGCACAGCAGCAGTTCATGTGGACCAAACTCTAGATCGTTTTTCATTGCTTGAACACAGTTTTCAAAACTCTACACACTTATCCCATGACTTTAACCACAACTTGCACAACACTGTGGATTTACAGCACTTTGTTCCAATGCTAACACACTGCTGTCAAAACTGTAAACCACTCATTCAAAACAGAATAAATTTCAGCCTTGTGCCTTTCACACACTGCTGATTTTTAAACAATTTTAGCTGAAAGGATGAAAACTTGTGGCCTAATGCTTGAGAGAGGCAGGGTTACAGTATTACAGTATGTACTTTAAGATTCTACCTTTTTTTCTCATTACCGTAATTCTGTAAATTACTACAGACTATTCAAGCAAACTGCTTCTAAAAATGTAAAAATATCAAATGAAAGAATGTCACTGTTTTCTTTGAAGAAAATATTACTTTGTATGAAGTGTGAAATTGTTGAAACTGCAAAGATGAAAAGTTTAGATTTTCTGCATTGGTGTTTGGTGCTACTGTTTTTCCTCTCAGTGTGTTCTGAGTGACAGTGTGTGTTATCTCAGTGAGAGTTGTGCAATCTACAGAATTACTGTTGTGCACACTGAGCCTGTTTTGAGCCATATGTTAAGAGTTGTGCTCAGGTGACTGTTGGTAGTGCAGACTGTAGTTAGAGTTTTGCACATTTAGCTCCAGTCGTGCTCACTGTCGTTTAGCAATCGAAAAAAACTGTAACAGTCAAGCCGGGAAACATTAAAGCCTATCTTCTGGTTCCACCGATGCATGTGCACAGTTGATGTTTGTGACAGCGGAAAATATGTTACTGTTTGAAAAGGCGGCAGATTTGATATGTGTTAGTTGTGTAAATATCAGAAATCGCAAGTCTCACGGGAGTTCTCCCGCAGATTGATAACAGCTCCCTGGTGACCGCAAATTAGTTCAAATCTCCCGGAATCTAGAGCGAGCGAGCAGTAGCGCGCGCACGACAGAGCGAGAGAACACAGTAAAAGTATAATCTGTGGGGGAAAAGGCATTTTAAACCTTATTTTAGGGCAAAGTCATCAAACCTTTTCAGAGATTTTTATCATATTTTATTACTGTTTCTATGCAAGCAGTTTTTATGTTTATATGTGAAACTGCAGTTCTGAGTCTCTGTCCATCCATTTAGATAAGAGCCTGGTCTTGTTAGTGTTAGCGAGCCCTGGCGTTGCCAAGATGGTGGCCGAGTGGCATGACTTGCCTTAAAGGACTTTGGTTGTCTACAAACCACCATGGTGGTTCAATCCTTGGTTCCACCTGACCAAGTGTCAAGGTGTCCATGACACCTAACCCTAGCTGCTCCCGATGCTGGATGGCGCCTTGCATGGCTGGAATGCGCCTTGCATGGCTGACACCGCCGTTGGTGTATGAATCGGCGAATGTGAGGTAATATGTAAAGCACTTTGGAGGCCATTGGGTCTGTGAAAGCACTAAATAAATGCAGTCCATTTACCATTTTCCCATCACCATGGGATTTGTTGTAATATAATTGAGACAAATTCCTCGAAAAAGGGACCTTTAGTTGTGCTGTGGGGTAATTTTTGTTGGTGTTGTTGTTTTTCTTTTTTAGCTTTTCTATGGCTCCTATGTTCAGATTGCATATGATTGACTCCTATGTTCAGTCATATCGGAATTCACACTTTTACATCACTTTAGAGTAGATCAACACAATTCTGCACTCATGGGAGTCACTTCAAAGATTTTTCATACCTGACATTGTCAAGAGTTGCGAAAAGTATTCATGGGAAGGACAGTGATGTGTTAGAAGCTCATAAGTATTACAGTGACAGCTCTATAAACAAGCAAAATATGAGGGCTCATATCATAACTGTTTAAAAACTCTGCTCTCCTTTAACATCCTCCTCTTTATTTTTTGTATTGCATGCGCTTAAATTTGCTGGCTTTGGCGGCAGATGATCACACTAGAAATGGTTGCGTAATCACTTACTTTATTGTTTTCTGTGTTTACTTCTGTATAACAGCATGTTGCGTTAAGTTTTTTATTGTTCTTTTGCACCTGAGGGGCAGTTCAGGTCCATAATCTGTTCTCACTAGAATATTATATTTGCCACAAAAACAACAATCTGAACAGCTATACAAAAAAAAAAAAAAAAATCTGATCTGAGCAATAAATTGGAATTGAAGACTTACAGTGTGAACACATTGTAGCACCACATCCCAGCTCCACAAGATGCTCTATTGGGTTGAGATCCGGTGACTGGGGGCCATTTTAGTACGGTGAACTCATTGCCATGTTCAAGAAACCAATTTGAAATGATTCAAGCTTTGTGACATAGTGCATTCTCCTGCTGGAAGTAGCCATCAGAGATTGGGTACATGGTGGTCATAAAGTGATGAACATGGTCAGAAACAATGCTTAGTGTGCCAAGAAAACATTCCCCACACCATTACACCACAGCCTGTGCAGTGGTAACAAGGCACGATGGATCCATGTTCTCATTCTCTTTACGCCAAATTCTGACTCTACCATCCGAATGTCTCAACAGAAATTGAGACTCATCAGATTGAGACTAGGCAACATTTTTCCAGTCTTCAACTGTCCAATTTTGGTGAGCTCTTGCAAATTGTAGCCTCTTTTGGTCTTCTGCTGTTGTAGCCCAACCGCCTCAAGGTTGTGCGTGTTGTGGCTTCACAAATGCTTTGCTGCATACCTCGATTGTAACGAGTGGTTATTTCAGTCAAAGATGCTCTTCTATCAGCTTGAATCAGTCGGCCCATTCTCCTCTGACCTCTAGCATCAACAAGGTATTTTTGCCCACAGGACTGCTGCATACTGGATGTTTTTTTTTCCCTTTTCACACCATTCTTTTTAAACCCTAGAAATGGCTATGCGTGAAAATCCCAGTAACTAAGCAGATTGTGAAATACTCAGGCCGGCCCGTCTGGCACCAACAACCATGCCATGCTCAAAATTGCTTGAATCATATTTCTTTCCCATTCTGACATTCAGTTTGGAGTTCAGGAATCAGGAGATTGTCTTGACCAGGACCACACCCAGCAACTGCCATGTGATTGGTTGATTAGATAATTGAATTGAGAAATTGAACTAATAATAATATAATAATAATCCTTTTAGGTGAGTGTGTTTTATAGTTTGTTATCTTGTTTATGTGTAAATGAACTATAGTGTGCCCGAGGCATGAGTACGATACTGATCCATATGAGAAAGAATGCATCATCTAAAGCACATAGTGGTATGGGATGTATTTTAATGTATGTGTGATTCTTCGATAAAGGGAACTTTTCTGTCACCTGAATGATTTGAATGAAAAACTGTTTTTAATAAACAAACACTCATTTTTGTACTCGCATCGTACCGTGAATTGTGATCTGGTGCCATCCCACAAGATGTGATTGGTACCGTATTTCTAAATAACAACTGAAAATACCTATTCTTCTATCTCATTGTTTGTGCCAATGTTTGATGAATACATGAGCCTAAAAGGTTCAGTTAAGTTAAAGCTATAAAAAAGTCTTTACCATGTCCGGACACACAGACGCAAACACACACACACACCCTCACAAATATCCTATTACTTTTGCCTTAATGCTGATGTATTCAGAGACTGTTGGTTTTCCATTCGGTTTCAGCGGATGCGGATTGTGATTAATGCCCGCTGGTGGATCAGGCTAACTCGCAGGAAGAATATGTAAATGTTTGTCATCAAGTTCACTTTCTTTAATTAGTCCACAGATTTCATGACCGAATGCCTCCAATTACAAATCAATGTCTCATTTCTGTGGCAAGCCTCCCGGGTATATCTTTGGTTTTCCCGCTGTGTGTGTGTGTGCGTGTGTGTGTGTGTGAGAGAGAGAGAGAGTGCATATCTGCAGACATCAAAGTCTTTTCTATTTTCATTCTAAGCTCGATCAGTCAAAATTATACATTTACCCTCCTTTACATGCTAATAGTTGCTACATATGTTTATTTGACAGAAAACATCTGAACATGTTCCTGTTATTGCAGACAAACAAAACAAGCGCTGTGTGTGTGTGTGTGTGTAATTAAATCAGTAGTAATTTGTAGGGAAACTCATTAGTGTTAAAAGCAGGAGAAAGTTAACCTCACCTTCACAGGCGAAAGGCTTCTGAGGGAAAGCGAAGGATGACAAAGCAATAGGAAGAGTGACACTACGAATAAAAGAGCTGATATGTAAAACTATAGCGGTGTGCGTTTATCCTATACTAATGGATCTTAACTAAACTACGCGATCTAACCAGCCTCCTCCAGTTGCTCCTCAGATGTTAGCAGCCGTGCTTACTTAGGTGTCTGTTGTTCACACTGAGCTTGAACAAACTGGCAGCTTTACAGGTCTCATGTGTGATTACTACAAGCTTGTAAACAAGAATGAAACAGCTTGTCTAATCGCAGGTCTTGCTGTTCATTGCGCTTTCAGACTTGTTAATGCTTTATTTGAGTCATCCCTTGTGTCCTCTTAGTGGCCTGTTGCATTGCTGCATTTTCGAGTCGAAGCCTGCAGTGGGTTATTATTACCTCTAGGAGACATACTGATCTTTTAATGAACTGAACTGTAGTTAATAATTTAACTTTTTATAAAAAATAGGCAATAATGTATTGTGATGCTCCCCAACATACATTCTACTAAGTAACTTTACATGTCAATTTTTTCTACTAACCCAAACCTAACAGTCTACTAATACTCTAATGAGAGTTAGTTGCATCTAATGAGAGTTAGACATGTAGTTGCAAAGTTACTAATAGAAGGATGTCTAAAGTTGACCATCGAAATAGTGTAACTGAACAATAAGCTGGATTTTATTTTTTTTATTATTATTGTTTTTTGTGTGTGTGTGTTTGTGTGTGTGTGTGTGTGTGTGTGGCTAAAGCTCTAGCAAGACAATATCAAAACTCATTTCAAAAACAAGGCTTGATATGTCATTAGTTAACTTAGTGTCACATGAAATAATAAAAAACTGCACTTGCACAGCATTTGTTAATCTTTGTTAATGTTAAATCCAAAATTTACTAATATTAAAATCAAATTGTATGTAATCAAACAATGAATAGCTGTATTTTTCTTTACGTTGACAAAGATGAACAAATACTGTAACAAATGTATTGCTGGTTGTATGCATGATTAGTTCATGTTAGTTAAAGGTACAATATGCAGGATTTTTGCAGTAAAATATCCAAACACCACTATGCCAATGTTACATATATTGTTTAGTTGATTACTCACAATATCCCAAATGTTTCCAATTTGTAAATCGTGAGAAAATTGCATTTTTAACCAAGGAAACGGGGTGTGAGAAGGAGTGAGGAGTCGCCACTCAATGACGTCATATCCGCGTTACCCCCGGTTTCCGCCAGGTTTGACCTCCTACGGCAAAAGTAACCATGGCGACGGACGTGGACAACTGGGTCGGTTATGCCCGTTATGTGTGCTCAACAGTGTGATTGTTGCCTAGCAGGCTTTTGTTCAAACATTATTAATCATGGCAAGCAGACTTTGAGACAAAAAGAGGACTAAAACGAAGATCAACATGTTTCGAGATGCCGAGAGCTCCACGTCAATGACTAACTTCTACTTAGACACGCGAGTGTTGCATGTTACCTAGGCAAACAGTTGAACAAATCAATGTATATAAAACTAATCAATGTTATGTAGTTCAACATGATGAAAAGTTAGAATATGATCTGTATGTTATTCTAATGTTGATCTAACTTAGTCTCATGCTGCCAACTAACACAGTCTCATCCCAAGTCATCATATAACTGACGTCTTGGGGCATCTTTTGACCATACGTCAACATCCGCCTTTTTAGGGTACCCTTAAACGTCGGTTAGATGTAGTGTTGCTTTCGTCAACGAAAATTATGACGAAATATCATCGTCAACGAACCTTTATCACGTGACGAAAACGAGACGAGATGCAACGTAAATGCTGGTCGTGTGACGATGACTATAACTAAATGTATAATGCAATATCGTTGACGAATAAAAACGAGACTAAATGTGGTTTACAAAAATAAAAACTATGCTAAAATGTCTCTTCATTTTCGTTGACCAAAACGAGACGAGCCGAAATGTTTTTTAACGTTAGATAGTCTCGTTTAGCCTACTTGCATTATTAGTATGCAGCATTTCTGTTTCCTGTGTCACTTCAGGGGCTGCATTAGATCGCACTGTGCAAACGCATGCGACTTCAGATCCTCAAGCCCCACTCGCGGCATTATTTAGAAGAAGCAGTTGCGTGAGGTACAGCTGTTTCACACACACTCCGTGTGTAGCGTGTATGCGGTTCGTGTTGCAGTGTGTATGCAGGAGCAGCGCGCGTTATTGCTTTCACATGTGCTGCGTTTGCAGTGCGCAACTGATCTACGGCTGTACCACAATCACAACATTTATTCTCTATTTTTTATTTCAAATCAGTATTTTAGCCTACATCCATTGTGTCACGTTGTTGAGGTACTGTGTAGATTTCTGCTCTGCTGTTATGCACGCACCCGTCCTAGAGCGCGCGGTATGAGCGCTAATCTATAAGTCACATTCAAGTCAAGTCACATTTATTTATATAGCGCTTTTCACAATACAGATTGTATCAAAGCAGCTTCACAGTGATAACATGAAAGTAGCACAACACAGATCAACAACATTGCTAAACACTAAATAACCCCAACTGAGCAAGCTGTAACTGTTATAACTGTAACATGGGTGCGGGAAACATACGCACTGCAACTGGAGTATGTGTGAAACAGGCGTTAGCACACAACGACAACAAACAAAGTTAAGTCTGACAGAGAGAAAGGGATTCATCTTTGGGAGAAAAAGAAGAAATGACATTTGGAAAAACTTTCATTTCATCATGTGTGTAGGCTACTAACATGTTTGGTTGGTAAAATAAATATGTTGTAAATTAAATTCAGAGCGTCTTCCTGGATGTATTCTTGAGTCTATAAGCTAACAATAATATAAGAAGGAAACTATAAGAAGATATTGTTTGAAATGGGTTTGGCTAAAATAAAAAAAAAATGGTTTTGTATAGGCTAGCCTACTACTAGGTAGGCTTCTTATACATTGACTGGGTTAAATAGAATTGCCTACTAAAAAGAGACTAAAATAAAATTTTCATTGACTAAAACTAGACTAAAATGCCATCAGTTTTCGTCGACTAAAACTAGACTAAAATGTCATCCGTTTTCGTCGACTAAAACTAGACTAAAATGTCGTCAGTTTTCGTCGACTAAAACTAGACTAGACTAAAAAGAGTATGAAGGTGACTAAAACTAACAAAAACTAAAATGTCAGCTTGACACAAAGACTAGACTAAAACTAAAATTAAAACAGGCCGCCAAAAACAACACTAGTTAGATGACAATCCCGGGCCGTCATACAACTGACGCTTTACCTTTAACGTCAGTTAGGTGACGGGGTAGGTTTAGGTCTGGGGTAGGGTTAGGATCCGATAACGTCATCTAACTGACGTTTAAGGGTACCCTAAAAAGGCGGATGTTGACGTATGGTCAAAAGACGTCCCAAGACGTCAGTTATATGACGTCTTGGGATGAGACTGCGCTGAGCCAACAAACAACCTAACCAACAACATTCAACACACACAAATGTCGTTTAGTGTGATAGTGAAACTGTTAGAGCAAGTGAAGAGCTGCCTCACCTCAAGTTCAATTCCTCTAATAAACTGACCTGTGTGAGTAATTCAGCATGTAGTTTGGTAGAATTAAACGTTTTTATTCCTTTATATCCGCGGGTGTTATGAAGAGTCAGAAGCGTGCAGATCCATGTGCAGTATATATTTATTAAGAATAGTCAGACAGGCAGAAGTCAACGATCAGCATTCAATATAGAGCAGGCAATCCAGAGCATAAACAATACCAGGCAGAGGTCAGGACAGGCGGCAACAATCGTAATCCAGAAGAGACAGGCAAGGGTCAGGGCAGGCAGCAAACAGAGAATAAAGTCCAGGAACAGTCGAGGGTCGATAAACAGAGAATCCAGATAAACACAGGGAAAACGCTCAGAAATGTCGCCGGGGCAAAACAAGACTTCGCCCTGATAGAGAGTCAGAGGGTGGCTTATATGGAGAGGTAAATGAGGAACACCTGTGTCGGTGATTAGACCTGGGTACGGGGCTTATGGGAAATGGAGTTCAGTACGAAACCTAGTCTTATCTGGAGTGCCCTCTGGTGGATAAATAGGGCACTCCAGCTGGTAACCGTTACATAGCCCCCCCTTTAAGGAGCGGATTCCAGACGCTCCTTACAATGTCCAGGAGAGATGTGGAGGACCAGGCCCGTGGAGCGAAAGAGGACCTGGAGACTGTGGCGGAGCTGGCTGTGGAGATGACCAGGTCGAAGCAGTCGAAGACCAGGGCGGCGCTGTCGGACCCTCGAGCTTCCAAGGCGAAGCAAAATGTGAGCATGACCAGGGCAGAGCAGGCTGTGGACGTGACCAGGGCGGAGTTGTGGGACCCTCGGGCGTCCACGGCGGTGAAGCTCCCTCAGGCGGCCACGGCGGTGAAGACCCCTCGGGCGGCCACGGCGGTGAAGACCCCTCGGGCGGCCACGGCGGTGAAGACCCCTCGGGCGGCCACGGCGGTGAAGACCCCTCGGGCGGCCACGGCGGTGAAGACCCCTCGGGCGGCCACGGCGGTGAAGACCCCTCGGGCGGCCACGGCGGTGAAGACCCCTCGGGCGGCCACGGCGGTGAAGACCCCTCGGGCGGCCACGGCGGTGAAGACCCCTCGGGCGGCCACGGCGGTGAAGACCCCTCGGGCGGCCACGGCGGTGAAGACCCCTCAGGCGGCCACGGCGGTGAAGACCCCTCGGGCGGCCACGGCGGTGAAGACATTTCAGGAGACCACGGCGGTGACGACCCCTCGGCTGCCCACGGCGGTGAGAACCCCTCGGGCGGCCACGACGATGAAGACATTTCAGGAGACCACGGCGGTGACAACCCCTCAGCCGCCCACGGCGGTGAGGACCCCTCGGGCGGCCACGGCGGAGCAGGACGAAATGAAGGCCATGTCTTTATCGCCTCCATGGCCCTCACAAGGTACCTACTGCCCCCCCCCAAAAAATACTTGGAGAAGTCCACAGGGAATTGACGGGCACAGCTTGAACAGAGCTTGAAAGGCACAGGCAGAGCGAGGCGCAGAGGCGGGGCTGGCAGGGCGAGGCGCAGAGGCGGGGCCGGCAGGGCGAGGCGCAGAGGCGGGGCCGGCAGGGCGAGGCGCAGAGGCGGGGCCGGCAGGGCGAGGCGCAGAGGCGGGGCCGGCAGGGCGAGGAGTCCTGGTATGCTCACCGAAGCCTGGCGAACCGAACGAGCCCTCCTTCTCCTCCTGCGGCGGCGTTTCACTTGAACTGAAGATTCAATCACATGAACTGAAGACTCATGATGACTCACTTGAACTGGAGATTCATCACTCGCGAGGCTTGAGTGAAGTGCAGGCTCGGCAGGGCTGACGGTCTCGGACTGGACGGTCACTGGCTGGACGGTCACTGGCTGGACGGTCACTGGCTGGACGGTCACTGGCTGGACGGTCTCTGGCTGGACGGTCACTGGCTGGACGGTCTCTGGCTGGACGGTCACTGGCTGGACGGTCTCTGGCTGGACGGTCACTGGCTGGACGGTCTCTGGCTGGACGGTCTCTGGCTGGACGGTCTCTGGAAACGCCCCCTCGGTCTTCTTCTCAAAGCCCACAGTAAATGATGATCCGCTCAACAGAAGAGCCAGGTCAATGTATTGCTCTAAAGTCCCGTGAGGATCATGCAAGGGCATGAAGGAACTGAGCGGTTCAGATAGTCCTCCACGAAAAAAAATCATTAAGCATACCTCATCTAGGCAGGTCAGGTGAGCCAGCTCTAAAAAGTCAGCAACATAATTCTCAATGGAATGATCTCCTTGACGGAGACGCATAAGCTTGACTGCTGGATTCATGACGATGATGGCTGCTGGATCTTGTGTCGGCGAAGTCTTCTGTCATGGAGAGTCAGAAGCGTGCAGATCCATGTGCAGTTTATATTTATTAAGAATAGTCAGACAGGCAGAAGTCAACGATCGGCATACAATATAGAGCAGGTAATCCAGAGCATAAACAATACCAGGCAGAGGTCAGGACAGGCGGCAACAATCGTAATCCAGAAGAGACAGGCAAGGGTCAGGGCAGGCAGCAAACAGAGAATAAAGTCCAGGAACAGTCGAGGGTCGATAAACAGAGAATCCAGATAAACACAGGGAAAACGCTCAGAAATGTCGCCGGGGCAAAACAAGACTTCGCCCTGATAGAGAGTCAGAGGGTGGCTTATATGGAGAGGTAAATGAGGAACACCTGTGTCGGTGATTAGACCTGGGTACGGGGCTTATGGGAAATGGAGTTCAGTACGAAACCTAGTCTTATCTGGAGTGCCCTCTGGTGGATAAATAGGGCACTCCAGCTGGTAACCGTTACAGCGGGACTCGCGTTGCGTGTGGCACTGGTACGTCTAGCAATTGCGCCCTGCTTCTATTGACACTACAGTCGAGTTTAAAAACATCACTGTATTCACTCATCCATAAAAGATCCATCAGCTTGACGACATGATACATAATTCCCCTTAATGCGGAATATACATCATTAATATACGCCTTTGTTATTGTAAGAGGTTAGCGACCCCTGGTGGCGAAACAGTCTTGCCTATTGTACCTTTAATACATGAATTAATGTTAACATATTAAACCTTATTGTAAAGATTTTTCAACATTGATGATAATAACAATTTCTTGAGCAGCAATTCAGCATATAAGAATGATTTCTGAGGATCCTGTGTCACTTATGCACATTTTGAAGTATCGCATCAGAAACAAGTGATGGAAACTCCAAATTTCGAGCCAAAAAAGTTTTTACCCTCACTTGAAGTGTTTTTTAAATTTGCAAAAAAAGAGTTAATGCGAATAATGAGAGATGGAAACCCATTTGCTGAATAAATTTGGACATAGTAAACATTAAACCCATGTGATTGACTTCCGCTGATGGTGTTTTATTTACTGTTGGTTACCAATTCCAACGTCATTCCCCTGATGGAAACGCACTTATTCGGATTTGTTTTTGTTTGTTTGTTTTTTGCGAACTTTGAAATGATCAGAAGACAGTAACTGACTGATATTATCTCACTTATTACACTGTTGCTTACCAAAATAACTAAAGAAATGGACATGAAATATTTATTTTAGAAAATGATGAGATTGATGCGAGATAAATGCATAGTAATATGAAAAATATGGATTAAGCATTATGTACTGTAGAACAGAACTACTGTATAAAACATGGAACAGAACTAATGGAGGAGATTCTTTGTCAGGGACAACAGTCAGTAATACAGATATGGAATTCATTCCACTTTCTTACAACATTCATAAATGGCTGTTCACTGTTGTTTATTTTTAAGTTTTCTTTTTCAACCGTTGTATCCTGTTCCAGGATTTTTTTGGTTCCATTGGTAGTTGATGTATTCCATCGCTGAGCTTTTGCATAAAAAAAAAACTCAACTTAGTTGCATTGTCAATGGTTGCAGTCAGTCATGACGCCTCAAATCGACAATTCTTAATGAAAATGAATGACTTCCTGCACTTTAAGTTTGCTCTCTAAAAACATGTGAGCTAACTTTTTAGCCACTATAGACTTTTGCCAACACGGTGACTTAAGCCTTGATTGCTGTATATTGATTTAAAACCTAAAAGAAAAAAAAAACTCATGATTATTCTGTTATTCAGTTTTGCTGTTTTTTCCCCTCTTTTCTTCTCATTCTTTGTGCTCACACCGTGCTGACTAATAAATACCATAATGCTGTGGGACACATTTGTACTTAATGACATTTATTTGTGTCTTTCTCAGTGTTAGACCCAATGACGCACGAAAAGCCATTAGTTATCGTATAATAATCATAATAATCGTACATTCAGATATTAAAAAGACCTGTAACTTATATCATGCAAATATGGAGATCCACAGTATCAGTGTCAGTCATAAGATCTATTTAGACGGGGCTAGTTTTCTACATGACGTTTGAGTTACACGTTATACGATTTTGTAAACTCACGCTCGATCGGCCCAAAGTCCAGCCTTCGAACAGCACGGAAGGTCTTTATTTGTTACTGTCTTTTCTCATGGCAAAGTATTTTTAATTAAATGCAATACATTTTCTCATTTGCATTCTCTCGATAAATCTCCCTAAATGAAAAGATGTTAATGATATCCGTGCATCATTAAATGTGAGTGAATGTTTGACTATTCCTTTTAACTCTAACAAAAATAAAGTCAGTTAAAAATAATCAACATAAACTGCACATTTGTGGCCTGTTCTGCCGAATTTAATTTACAACAAATTCCAATAATAATTCACTGGAATGCATGAAGAATCTCTCGTTATTCTCCTCAAATCCTCACGTCTCTTTCGAGGTTTTTTTTTTTTCACAAGTAAATGCAGTAACCTGTCAAAATGACGGAAATTACTTTGAAATAGTGTCACGTTATACTGAAGTTAATGCAAATTTTAGATTAAGTCATCATTGGTCTGTTGAAAGTACCTTGTTGCTGCTTTTACACTTTTTCAATGTTCAATGGTTGAAAGTTGAGTATGTTAATGTCATCTCATTGTGACACATTCACTGATTGTTTACAGCTTAACGGAAGTCACAAAGCACCATGGGGCGCAGGAATACTGTGGATAGATTCTCGTGTGAGTTTGGGTGATCTCTGCAAGAGTGGGGGATGAGTGAAATAAATGTAGTTTAGGATGAGGGAGGTGAGATCTTCGTATCGATAGTTCAGGAGTTCAAATGTTAATTTGCAGCAAAAGTCCTTTGTTCACTCGAGGAGTGGTTGTTCCTCAACTAGTTTTTCCAGTCTTACAGTTCCTCCTTGATCTCGTGGGTCAAAATCGGTTGAACACTTATGGGGTCACAGTAAGAGGTTTGTTGTAATCCTTGAGATGTAATTCAAAGATTGTTATTGCAATGTTAGCAACTCAAAGAAGCTCAGACGGCTGTGTTTACCTGCAAAAGCTTGAGTCCAGCAGGTGGATGAATGCGTTCAGGTTTTCTTCCTGTGATCCAGTGATGTGAGTTAATCTGGACCTTTGTGACTCGTTGAGTTGATGTGTTATTTCTTCATGGGGAAACTTCTGCTTTTGTGGCACGTTCCCCATGATCTGACCCTTCTTCACCAATCCTCTCACCTCTGGTGGCGCGTTTGTCTTGGTGTTTTCCTTTGTTCCACACTGCTTTGTGTGAGACACCTGAAAAGTATCTTAAATGTCCACTTCACGATTGAGCACTTATGAACTTAAAAGCCATGAGGAAATGCATACAAACACATAATGCCAAAAAAAAAAAAACAATAGATGGGTTCATGTCAATACGTGAGATTGGTACATCTGGTCTCAAGTGTTTCTGAATGGTAAGGTGGTCTCATTTAAAATATCCAATTCTTCATTACCACTGTGATGGTAGTGGAATTTAAATTTTCTTGGTCTGAATAATTCAAAGGAAATGCAACAGCAAAAGGTCAGTGTAATCTAAACAATCAAATAGATTTTATGCATAAATTAATCATGTAATAACAATAATAATATTCAATCAAACATTATGAAGAAATGCATATAAGCCACGTATGCAGGTCTAAGAAGTGTCTTGGAACATGCATAGTCATACAAGAATGGAGAATGTTCATTCCTTGCAACAGTTTGTGTGTGTGTGTGTGTGTGTTTGTGTGTGCTGGCTAAATCAGAGACAATAACAGGATTAAATTGTAAAATTTTGTAACTGAAGCGCTCACACCTCAGATCTATGCGTTTTTTATGATGTTTCTGTTATTAGTGGTATGTTGAGAAATCAGGAGCCCTTTGATTTTCCAACTACCCTAATAACAATCAGAAAGTTAAAACATTTTTAAATTTAATAGCAGGTCTGCAGGTCTCTGGTTCATAATTTGCATCAATGTTCTGTGACTATAGCCGTTCGTATGTATATTACAGTGTTTTCCCATGAGTTGGCAGAGTATTGTGAATAGCGTATGCTATGTGTGTCTCTGTTAGACTGTCATCCTAGGATCACTTTACGCCTTATGTGTGAAGCTATCTGGATCTGTTTGTGTGAAGATAGACAGTAGATTGACAATAGATCTTTAGTGAAGTGACACTTTTGGACTCTGTCATCTTTATCTTCTTATGATGTGTAGTGTTCAGCCTAGATAGACTTGATTTATTCCAGGTGATGATGATGTGAGGGTGTAATAATGGAGGTGTGTGTTTAGTGTTCATGTCTAGGAGATAGGTGGAATCTACAGTGCCCTCCACAATTATTGGCACCCCTGTTTAAGATGTGGTCGAGGACTTTTAAAAATTCTCCCTTTTTTTTAAACAACATAGAACCCAAATGCAAAAAAAGAGAAAAATCCAACCTTTTATTTAAGTACATTACTTTGGTGGTAAAAAAAAAAGTAAAAATTTAGAAAAATAAAAACTTCAAATCATGTGTCCCACAATTATTGGCACCCCTAACAATTCCGCTAAAAAATGTAATTGATTTTAAAATATATATATATTTTCTGTAGTTGCTAATGTTGGTCAGGATATCTAGCAACTTTTAATTAGTAATTCATGACTTCCTATTTCCCTGGGGTATAAATATGACATGACACAGAGGCCTAATTCTCTTACCCATTTGTCAACATGGCAAAGACAAGAGAACACACCATTCAAGTAAGCCAGATGTGTGTTGACCTTTATAAGTTAGGCAATGGCTACAAGAAAATAGCCACTCACCTTATCTTGCCCGTATCTAAAGTTAGAGGAATCATTAAGAAGTTTAAAACAACTGGAACAGTGACAAACAAGGCTGAAAGAGGTCCCAAGTTTATCTTGCCACAACGCACTGTGAGGAGGATGCTAAGAAAAGTAAAAAAAAAGTCCTAAGCTCACTGTCACAGAATTGCATCAAATAGTGGCATCTTGGGGTCACAAAATCTCCAAAACAACCATCAGACGCTCTCTACATGCCAACAAGATGTTTGGGAGGCATGCTAGGAAAAAGCCTTTTCTCACTAACACTGACAAACGTAAACGTCTGGAGTTTGCCAAGCGGCACTGGGACTTCATCTGGGATCGTGTGCTTTGGTCGGATGAGACTATATTGAGCTTTTTGGCAACAAACACTCTAAGTGGATCTGGTGTAAAACAAAAGATGAGTATGCCGAAAAGTACCTCATGCCCACCGTGAAGTATGGTGGAGGATCTGTGATGCTGTGGGCCTGTTTCTCTTCCAAAGGCCCTGGGAACCTTGTTAGGGTGCATGGCATTATGAACGCTTTGAACTACCAGGACATTTTAAATAAAAACCTGATGGCCTCTGCCAGAAAGCTGAAGATGGGTCGTCATTGGGTCTTTCAGCAGGATAATGATCCAAAACGTGTGGCAAAATCTACACAAAAATGGTTCAGTCACAAACTCAAGGTCCTCCCATGGCCATCTCAGTCCCCAGACCTCAATCCAATCGAAAACCTGTGGGGTGAGCTAAAGAGGAGAGTGCACAAGAGAGGGCCCAGGATTCTGGATGATCTAGAAAGATTTTGCAAAGAAGAATGGTCAAAGATCCCTCTCTCTGTGTTCTCCAATCTTGTGAAATGTTATAGGAGGAGATTAAGTGCTGTCTTGTTGGCAAAAGGGGGTTGTACAAAGTATTAACATCAGGGGTGCCAATAATTGTGGCACACATGATTTAAAGTTTTTATTTTTTTAAATTTTATTTTTTTTTTTTACCACCAAAGTAATGTACTTAAATAAAAGGTTGGGTTTTTCTCTTTTTTTGCATTTGGGTTCTATGTTGTTTAAAAAAAAGGGAGAATTTTTAAAAGTCCTCGACCACATCTTAAACAGGGGTGCCAATAATTGTGGAGGGCACTGTATCTATAATAATTGTGTTGCCAATTTAATTCCAGTTACTGGGAGTCCATGCAGTGGTGTGTTACTGTGAGATGTGAATGGCCTTTTTAAGTCTTTTCACCCATCTCCCGAGTCTTAGGTTATGTTCTAACAATCCCGCTGTCCTGGCTTTGATCCAGGTGGGGTCCAAATTTGCAGAAGTAAACATGAGACAGAAACAAATGCAGAGAACTACAGTTAATTCTGATAATTTCAACAGCTTCGAATTCGGAATGTGGAATTATTTTACTTGCTCCGTTATCATGTCCAATTTAATTCCAGTTCTCACATGAAACCGAGTTTCATTGACCAGGCCCATTGCTGTTGTTTCAGTGCATTGTCTGACACCTGAAGCTGCTCTTGCCTTGACAGTCTGCCTGCTGTGTTAAATGAGCATTAGAGCTTTACTTCAAGTTGCTCTCATTACAGCCAGATCTGTGGACAGAAATGAGTCCACCTGTTCTGGTGTTGGCTGCTTAGCATTTGCTGTTCTATGGTGTCATTCACACACTTAGTTAGTGCAGATCTCTTGTGACCTGCAAAAGGCTGTGGTTGTCCTGTCTGATGTTGAGCATTTCATACTTGTAAATTTACTTCTCTGATCAGATTCAATTTGAGTTGGTCCACCCCATTCAAGAATGACTTGATTTGCTATTACCTGTGCCACACCTCTCGCAGTGTGTTTTTTTTTTTTTTTTTAAGGCAAAAAATAAAAGAACACCTCCTCCCCTTTTGGCACTGGCTAGCCAACCCGATCACACTAAATGCGTCTTTATAGCACACATGTGTATTGTCGGGGTGAGGTGCGTGTGTATTATACGTTTGGGTAGAATTAGTGGTGTGGGGTCCGTGTGTATTACACGCAAATGAACTGCGTATCAAATGCACACAAAAAAAAACTGCATCTCATTTGCACGTAAAAACTAATTTCCGCGTATAAATTACACGACAATACACGATGCATGTTATATAGACGCATTTACGTGAGAACAGGCTGTGCTAGCACACCAATGAAATTGAATTTTAAGGATTAATGTCACACTACTCCAATTGATGTCCTGCTTGGTGAATATAAAATGAAGTATATTATAATTTGAGTTATTATACAATTATATTATATTTAAGAATTAAATTAAATATTAAATTTTATTTTTTTTTGGTCTCTGAAAAAGCTTATTTGTCAAAGTGTTCGTTTTTCAAAAGACGATTTATTTTAGATCTTGCCCTGTAGTTTGTGATGTACTGGCCAGTGCATTGTATGCACAACACAGGTCAGGCTGAAGGCCAATGAGTGACTGTTGTTGTTAACACCCAATGAACATGCTAAATGGAAAAAGGGTTTATTAATACATGCATCATTAAATGTTAGCGAATGTTTGATTATTCTTTTTTCACTATTAATTATATTTTACCCGCTCAGATTATAAAAACTATACCACTTTGATGTTTGTGCATCTTTCTTAGGTCTTCGAGACAATCTTGTCAGTTCCAGTCCTCAAACTGAGGTGATTGGCTAAATATCTGAGATTTTCTGTATTCACACGTAAACAGTCAAAAAATCCCCTAATAACCCCTCTGAAATGCCTCCTCAAGAACTTATTTCAACTGTTTTACATTAGTAGATGTTTTGGCCACCATTAAAAGGTGTTAGTCGATCAACTTCACTTGTCTTAAAATGGCTTTGAACATTAAATTAAAACAGAGGTAAATTAGACACACCCAGATTTGAGTCGATCAAACAGCATTCGTTGTACTAAACGGAAAGTCTCTGCACCCAAGCACACTTGAACTGACGCCAGATACAGTATTAGTTGTCACTAATCTGACAAAACTAATAAACTTGTGGAAGTATATGAATCCCATAATATATTTGGGGAAAATAATCATAGACTGAATAAAATCAAACATTTTTTTCAAATTTCTCAGTTAGCTACTGAATCCTGCTGTGAGGCTAACCGGCTCCCATGTAATACTGAGAAAAAGTGTGCGTTCTCTGAAGCTTTGAATATGAAAAGGTTTTTGTTTCAGGATTAATGAGATGCACATTTGCTTTTTCTGATGTAGATTTCAAATGCCTTGTGAATCACATTGTAGCCACATGGTTTTTTGTTTTGTTTGTTTTTTTCCCACCAAGGAGACAAATCCAACAAACATATGTGAATTAATCCAGTTTACACAAGTTACATGGCCTACATGGCCATCTAGAACCTAACCTAAGTGTTTCATACAACACTTACAGTAAAGCAGTCATGTGTTTTAAAGAAAAAAACGTAATCAGCCTATATATGTGCACATTGTTATTTCATTTGACTCCGAAAATGAAAAGGTTTTAATGATATCTGAGCATCATTAAATGTGAGCGAATCTTTGACTATTCATTTTAACTCTAATGAAAATAATGTCAAAGTCAGTTAGAATAACCAAATTTAACAATTTAGGTAAATGCATCATTACAATTCAAAGATAATCAATACAAAAAAATCAAATGCTCTGGAATAAAGAGAAGATACACAAACCCGACATTAGGAAATAGATGATCTCAGCATTCACGGGCTGATCTGAGGTATAGAAGGCAGATTTAAAGAAATCACATGGAATCACATGAAATTTACATTCAGAGGTTAGGCTACACCTTTTGAGATAAGAAGACAATTTGCCTAAATCTCCCTTCTGTGTGCAAGATATTTCTAAACACTCAAGAACTTTATTAGCTTTTGGTTTACTTCTTTGGGAATGAGACATTTGTACCAGTCACACTGACCCATTTCGAATGATACCAAACATGTATAAAAATGCATGATATCTGTTCATATTAAAAGCATATAGATTGATAGGTGATCTCTGCAAGAGTGGGGGATGAGGGGAAGAAATGTAGATGTAGACCTTTGTCTTGATAGTCCACAAATGGGAATTCAAATGTTAATTTGCAGCAATCCTTTGTCCACTTGAGGAGTGGTCGTTCCTCAACTAGTTTTTTTCCAGTCTTGCAATTTAATGTACCGATTTGGACGGGATTAACATCTGTGTTTATTACAGGGGTGGGAGTGTTTTCAAGATGTGGCCTTTACAGAAGGTCATGTGCCGTGCTTGCTAGCATTATGGGATATGGTGTATATGCCTAATTATTTATTGATGTAATTTTAATTTATTGTTTATATGAGTCATGACTTTATAGAGATGGCTGTTTATAATAAACCCACATAAGCAAGCAGCAAAATCTAGACAAGCATCTTATTCTTCATTGATTTTAAAATTGTTATCTTCACTGTTTTTGCTATTTTGCTTTATTTATTTTATAATTGTATTTTTTCATTGCATACCATACATACTGAAATGAAATGAAAGCATATGGGATAATACAGCATCAGCAATCACAGACTTTCGCATTTGGACGGGATTAAATTCCTCAGAGGACAGCTGAGTTTACTGAAAAGTAGTCAGTAATTTGCTCTGGATTTTTTTTTTTTTTTTTTTTTTACAGAGGTTGTGTAAGAAAAACACAGACTTGGCAGATTCGATTGGGATTAAAATCTCAAAGTATGTCTGTGAAACATTGTTTTCTATAACGCCCCCTCCTGGAAAACTAATCCCATCCCAATAGGGCTATATTCTATTAAAGGCCTGCCAAAACAGTCATAATATTTTAGGTTTATATATATATATTTATTATTATTATTATTATTATTATTAGTAGTAGTAGTAGTAGTAGTAGTAGTAGTAGTAGTATTGACAGAGGATTTCTTAAAGATATCCTATTTAGACGGTCTGGGCCCCCCATCAATTTGAACATTGATTTACTTTTTTTATTGCAGGCCTGTTTTTACTTGCAATGATATCAAAAAAGTTAATTGCTCAAAGAAAACTGTATTGACTTCTGTGAATAACAATGACTTCATTTAAATATTATGTTAAACCAGCCCAGATTCTGGCATTGCAGTACAAACACCTGAATTTTGCTCACTAACCACTCAGAATATTTAGTGAATAAAATCGGTATTTGTACTGCAATGTCTCACATAACAGTGGCACAACTGTTGGGGGAGTTTTTATTAGCAGCGCACTCCATAATCATGGAATGTGTGTGACTTTGCATTAACAATGAGACAACATGCACACTCCCGCGTGATGGCAAGACACACCAAGGTCATCTCAGTCCGTTTTTATAACTATCATTACTGTCGGTAATAAAGGGAACTGTAATCTGTCTTTGTGATGAAGACAACGATGAACAAACATCCCCGACGAATCTCTGCCAGGGCAATTTCAGTCTGATTGGTTACCTTGCTGGCTACTGAGAATGCAGCATCTAATTGGCTATTATTACTGGATAAATTACATGTTCAGCAGCGCTCTTCTTCTTTTTACAGTTTATCCCCTCCTGAAATGGGCCGCCCGCTCGAACAGAGGCCTGTACCACCCAATCTCCGGTTTATTTGACAGGGCGATAGTTAACCTTCCCCTGCTATTCACTTTGTGCGTTTCTTTTCTCTTGTTTCTTGTGGTTCAGTCATTGATTTGATGCTCAGGAGGGCCCCAGTCAATGAGGCCTTGTGTATGCCTTCTCGGTGTTGCCATGCCTACTGAGGTTGAATTCTGACGCGCTGTCATTAAGGAAGGACACACTTTTCTCTCTTTTTCTCTCTTTGTGTTTCTCAACCCAACTGTTTTTCTTCTACCATAAGCTGTCAGCTATCATATAATTTTCTCTCTCTCTCTCTCTCTCTCTCTCTCTCTCTCTCTCTCTCTCTCTCTCTCTCTCATGGAATTGGCGGGAAGTTTGGCTATGTTTGAGAAACAAAGGTGTCTTCTTCGAAGGGGCGTTCTTACTAGAAGCTAGAGGTCAACTGTGTGAAAGAAGTGGAAAAAAAGGGTCTTTCTTCCATTATTGTTGAATCATGGAATCTACACACAAGTTACTTTTGCCTAGAGATGTCTATTTATTATGTATCATATAGAAAGAGAGAAACAGGCATATAAGAATAAGGCTACAGGCGAGGCGGTCTTCATTCCAGATGTCTCTGTTCCCCATTTCCCATCATGCCTTTGTTTCTCTGTGGTACAGTAAGATTGAACTTATATACTTTGTACATCAAAGAGAGACTTTACTTCCTTGTAAGGTAGAAAAACATGTTCCTTATGCTTAAAAATGTAATGTATACCTCATGCTTACACATGGTACAATTCACTACAATCCCTCTGTGTATACATTAGTGGTACATTAGTGGACCATCTCTGCTCAGTAACATGCACAAAATGCTCTCACAAAACACATTATGAAATTATTATGAAAATTAATAAATAAAAAATAATACAATAATAACATAAAACAATACAGTTTTAGTCTTCATCGGCCGATAATTACCGATTATGATAACCACACTGGCTGATAACCGATTAATCAAGTGATAGTTTTCAAAATGGATACTGAATGAAAGCAGACATAATACATAATGCTAAACTTTATTATTAAACCATTTTATATATATATATATATATATATATATATATATATATATATATATTAATTATACCATGATCTTTCATGTTAGTTCACTGTGCATTAACTAATGTTGAGGGATACAACTTTAAAACTGAAAAGTGAAAAACCCACTAAGTATATATGAGCTTTGGGAGTGTTGATGGACTTGAAGTGTCTACTTGAACTACGAACTATGTTTTGATTGTCATTTTGAGTCTGATCCAAACAGTCTTTGACAAAAATGTGATTTCCGTCAGGATCAATATTATCAAATACGGTTGACGATTAGTATGTAGTTTGGACTGGTGGTATGGTTCTGTTCTGGGCGAGAACTCCCTGTGCATCCATGCAGCCTAGCATGAATAAGAGCAGGGAAAGCAGCAATAACAAACCTTAGGCCATGTGTCCACCAAAGCGTTTTCAGCCAGCTGAAAATGCCAGACGCTCTGCTGAAGATGCCGTGCTTTTGGCGCTTGAGAGCGTTTTGTCAGCGCAGCGTTTTTTTCCGTTGAGAAGTTTCGTTGCTATGATTTACTTGAAACTGATTTCGCAGATAATTTGTTTCAAACTACAAATGTATTTTTCTTCCATTTTGTTCGATTAGCTAAACTGGTTGATGTCGTTGTACAGAAAGAATGCTGTGACAGTTGGTCGGTGTGGTATGGCTGTGGTACTCTCCTGGGAAGGTAGCCTAGAAGAGGCACTAGAGCGGAAGGGGACTCAAACTTCGCGAAAGAAAGTAAGTCTCAACCTCAACACAGAGACGGTCATATTCCCGCAAAGGGAACATGACTCATCCACAAGAGCTGACTCAGTGTGCTTTAAGCCCAAATACATAATACAACTCTCATGACCATCAGAGGGGGACCGAGCCCTACAGCACCCAGAAACGCACGGATGGAATGGCGTCTTGAAAAAGACGCAAACGCACCCGTGTTGCTCTTTCAGAAAAGGGACCCATCACCAGTGCCGGAGCACACAGGGAATGAGCAAGGCAACACTGCATTCACTGACCTGAAACAGTGAAGCACTCACTTTTCCACACTCAACCAGCCGTCAACACACACAAACATAGAAATTTGCTTGCCGTTTAAAAAGCAGTTGAGAGCTCAAAGCTGCACTGCATTGTAGAAACCACCAGCACGGGGAGAGTCTTTCCAGAAGAACACGACACACTAGCTTGTTGAAAACAACAGCACTCTTCACAGATATCAGAACGATCGGCTCTGAAGCGAAAGGCAACTAGTGCGTGCATCCACTTCCGTATTTATACCCACGCACGCCAAATTCCATTGGCTCGTTCAATAGTACTTAAAGATGACTGGCTCCTTGGCGTGATCCAGTTCAGTCGACGTTGACTATGTCAAACATGAGCGACTGAAAGGGAACTTTAATCCTGGTCTTTTAT